>NW_028135198.1:0-138000 GCF_964662115.1 Mustela nivalis
TTTGTTTTCCAGGTGTCACTCCTCAGAGGCTTTGGTTCGAAGAACAGGATATGGGGCTTTCCTGAGGCACTGAACAGAACTTCTCTGGTCTCCACATGGGAAGCTTCCTTGTTGGAGCCGTGTCAAACACCTCAGGTTGGAGAATCCTGCAGAGTCCCTGAGCCACCTCCACATTCCAAGGTCTCCCAGGCCACCAAGCCACAGTAGGACTCATCTTCAGGAGAGTCCATTTCAACTCTCCCCTCTGGGTAGCTCACCCAGGAGCCCGCAGATTGAGCCTGCCTTGTCCTGACTAAAGAGTGGGAATATGAGGTGGCGATCCCAGGCATCCATGCTTAGACACCTGCTCTCGAGTCTTTCCGTATGGGGCCTCCTGGAACCATCCAATAGCACTCGACTTTCGTGCAGAAGGAAACCTTGAGGTTTGGAGTAGTTCACAAATCCCATCGTAGGCAAACCTTCCTGGCCTCATGAGGCCCCCACACCATTCAGGAAGAGGCCATGCTGGACAAAAACTCTAGCCTGAGGCACGTCTCAGAGTTGAAATGACCTCAGTGCAGGAGATCTCGATTCAGCCTCTCAGAGTGGGCCTGCCGTGCCATCGGTCCCAAACCTCACGCTAGCTTGTGTTTTCAGACTTCCTTCCTCACACTCCTGGCAAACAAGCCGTCCGGACTAGGAACTCCAGAACCACAACCCAGCCCAGGGTCTGCCCAAGGGAAGAAAGACGTTTCCCTGTGGGGCTCTCTCCAGAAAACCCAGATGAGGATCAACCTGCTCGGGCCTCGACCGGTACCCGAACTGGATAGGCTGCTCTGGGCACTCATGCTCTGTCTGACGCAGCCTGAAGCCAGACGTCCAGACAGACAAGGAGACAGCTGGCCGCACACCCAGCACTTCGGACACGACATGGTCTTATGCCGTCACCTCTTCCTAACCTTGGTTTTCAGATATCTGAACCTAGACATTATATCAATTCTCCACACAGCTGGGTATCGCAAGCACAACACAGAACTCCTCCTTCCCCGTGGCTGTAAAGCTTGCTCTTGGCATGGAGTCACACCTTCAGGGTGGGAGAAACCTTCCTGGTCCCTGATGCCACGCCCAAACTTGAGTGCTGCTTGGGCACAAATTCACACTGTGACCCTCAGCATGAGCCCCATGTCAAAGAAAGGCCTGTCAGGGCCTGGGCTAAGAGCCCGCATATGGGGCTTGCCAAGCCCCTATGCACCCAATCCTCACCAGTGTTTGAGTTTTCCAGTCGCCCCGCCCGTACCTGGGGCTCTGCTCTGGAATCCCTTTCTTGGAGAGACACTTGAGCCAGACAACACTTTTCCACCCTTCCCACAAAATGACCCCAAACTCTTGGGAGCTGGGACAAATCCCCAGAGAGGGATACTCGTCCACAGTCCCTGAGGCCACCCCTCCAATCCACGGCTATCTCGGACACAACATCCAGAGACAAAAGCCTGAAGGAACGCCTCCCACTCGCCCTTGTTTCAGAGGCCGAGGAGCTCCCTCTCGGGCTGTACATCCGGCCTGCCATACCCTAGGCGCCACTCATAAGCTGAGTTTGTGTTTTCAGACTTCTGTGCCCTCAGCCTGGACCCACACAACCGCCAGGCTAGGGCCTCTGGAGCCACAGCGAAAGATTGTGCCTGCCCTCTCCAAGGAAATTGTGCCCAATCCATTGACCACAACCCTACAGGTTAGGGAAAAGCTCCAAGGCCCCTGAGGCCATCAATAGTGTAGGCCACCCTGGACTAAGAGGGGCTCTCTGACACCAGCGGAGCAACTATCTCCACTTAGACTCTCAGACAGTGTCCCCAGAGACAGAAGGTTGAAATGGCCAGGCCCCCAGGCCCTAATCTGAACCTTAGCTTTGGTTTCCATGTGTCCGTCCTCAGAGGTCTGTTTTCGTAGACCAGCACACGGGGCTTTTCTGAGGCTCCAAACCAAACCTCTCTCGTTTCCACATGGGGAGCTTACTTACTGGGGATGTATCAAACCCTTCAGGTAGGAGAGTTCCGCAGGGCCACTGAACAACCAGCACATTCCAAGGTTTCCATGGACCCAAACGCACATTATGACGCATCCTCAGGAGAGGCCATTTCAACTCAGCCCCCTGGTTAGCGTGCCCCAGAGGCAGCAGATCAAACATATCTTGTGGCTAATGGCCAATGGGAATGCGAGGCATGCTGTACAGGGATCCATCCTTCGAACCGTGCTCTCCAGTCCTTCCGTATGGTATGTCCTGGAGCCATGCAACAGGACTCGAATGTCCCACAGAAGGAAACCTGGTGGTTTGGGGCAACCTCCAAACTCAGCGTGGGAAAACTTCCTTGGCCTCATGAGGCCCCCGCTTCATGAAGGTGCCATCATGGACACATACTCCAGCCTCAGCCAACGTCTGATCCTCAGCCTGACTTCAGATGCAGGAGATTTTGATTCAGCCTCTGCCTAGTGGGCCTGCTCTGCCCTTGGCTCCAATCCTCACTTTAGCTTGTGTTCCTAGACTTCCGTCCTCACACTCCTGGCCCACAAACCCTCCCTACTGGGAATTCTGGGGCCACAATGAAGCACTCCGCCTGCCTCCCAGGAGAAAAACTTTGTCTATGGTGCTGCCCAGAAACCCCAAATGAGGATCAAACTGCTTGGCCCTCGGCAACACCCCAATTGCATAGGCTACCTTAAACACTGATGCTCTGTCGCAAATAGCCTGAGCCCAGACCTTCCAACAGACACCGACACAGCTGGCTGCACACCCAGCACATTGGACCCGCCACTGCCTTAGGCCACCATCCATTCCCAACCTGGGTTTTCAGTCATCAGAACCTAGACCTTATCTCCAATCCCTGCACAGGGGGGAACCTGATGCACAAGTCAGAACCCCTCCTTCCCCATGGCAAGAAACCTTGCTGCTGGCAGTGAGTCAAACCTTCAGTGTAGGAGAAAACGGCATGGCCCATGAGGCCACGCCCATGTGTGAGGGCCGCCTTGGGCACAAACACACATTGTGACCCTCAGCGTGAGTACCTTATTCAAGTAACGCCTCTCAGTGATTGGACCAAGAGCCTGCATATGTGGCTTGCCATGCCCATAGGCACGCAGGACTAACTAGATGGTGTGTATTCCAGTTGAGGGAACCCACTGCTGTGCTCTAGAGTCCCTCTCCTGGGGGGTCCCCTGTGGCAGAAAACAGTACTCTTCCCTTCCCACAGAATGAACCCAAACACTTGGGAGCTTGGACAATCCCCCGAGAGGAAGGCTCTTCCTCGGCCCCTGAAGCAACCCCTACCCTGAACGGCCACTGTGAACGCAACACCCAGAGACAAAAGCCTGAGCGACTGCCTCCCACTTGCCCTCCTTTGATATCCAGAGGATCTCCCCTCTCGGACTGGAGATCAGGCCTGCCATTACCTTGGCCCCTACCTGAGCCAAGTTTGCTTTTTCAGACATCTGTCCCCACAGCCCTGGCAAACACAGCCTCTAGGCTGGGTCCTCTGGAGCCATACCACAGGACCGTGCCTGCTCTCTCCTGGGAAACTCTGTCCATTCCTTTGGCCACACACCTCCAGAATATGAGAAACCTCAAGGCCCCCGAGGACATACCATTACCGGGAGCCTCCCTGCACACACAGGGGCCTTCGGACACAAGCGGAGCTGCTACCTCCATGAAGGCATGCACACAGATGTCAACAGAGATAGAAGGTTGAGCCGGACAGGCCCTTAGGCCCTAATCTCAACTCTTGCTTTGTTTTCCAGGTGTCACTCCTCAGAGGCTTTGGTTCGAAGAACAGGATATGGGGCTTTCCTGAGGCACTGAACAGAACTTCTCTCGTCTCCACATGGGAAGCTTCCTTGTTGGAGCCGTGTCAAACACCTCAGGTTGGAGAATCCTGCATAGTCCCTGAGCCACCTCCACATTCTAAGGTCTCCCAGGCCACCAAGCCACAGTAGGACTCATCTTCAGGAGAGTCCATTTCAACTCTCCCCTCTGGGTAGCTCACCCAGGAGCCCGCAGATTGAGCCTGCCTTGTCCTGACTAAAGAATGGGAATATGAGGTGGCAATCCCAGGCATCCATGCTTAGACACCTGCTCTCGAGTCTTTCCGTATGGGGCCTCCTGGAACCATCCAATAGCACTCGACTTTCGTGCAGAAGGAAACCTTGAGGTTTGGAGTAGTTCACAAATCCCATCGTAGGCAAACCTTCCTGGCCTCATGAGGCCCCCACACCATTCAGGAAGAGGCCATGCTGGACAAAAACTCTAGCCTGAGGCACGTCTCATAGTTGAAATGACCTCAGTGCAGGAGATCTCGATTCAGCCTCTCAGAGTGGGCCTGCCGTGCCATCGGTCCCAAACCTCACGCTAGCTTGTGTTTTCAGACTTCCTTCCTCACACTCCTGGCAAACAAGCCCTCCGGACTAGGAACTCCAGAACCACAACCCAGCCCAGGGTCTGCCCAAGGGAAGAAAAACGTTTCCCTGTGGGGCTCTCTCCAGAAAACCCAGATGAGGATCAACCTGCTCGGGCCTCGACGGTACCCGAACTGGATAGGCTGCTCTGGGCACTCATGCTCTGTCTGACACAGCCTGAAGCCAGACGTCCAGACAGACAAGGAGACAGCTGGCCGCACACCCAGCACTTCGGACACGCCATGGTCTTATGCCGTCACCTCTTCCTATCCTTTGTTTTCAGATATCTGAACCTAGACATTATATCAATTCTCCACACAGCTGGGTATCGCAAGCACAACACAGAACTCCTCCTTCCCCGTGGCTGTAAAGCTTGCTCTTGGCATGGAGTCACACCTTCAGGGTGGGAGAAACCTTCCTGGTCCCTGATGCCACGCCCAAACTTGAGTGCTGCTTGGGCACAAATTCACACTCTGACCCTCAGCATGAGCCCCATGTCAAAGAAAGGCCTGTCAGGGCCTGGGCCAAGAGCCCGCATATGGGGCTTGCCAAGCCCCTATGCACCCAATCCTCACCAGTGTTTGAGTTTTCCAGTCGCCCCGCCCGTACCTGGGGCTCTGCTCTGGAATCCCTTTCTTGGAGAGACACGTGAGCCAGACAACACTTTTCCACCCTTCCCACAAAATGACCCCAAACTCTTGGGAGCTGGGACAAATCCCCAGAGAGGGATACTCATCCACAGTCCCTGAGGCCACCCCTCCAATCCACGGCTATCTCGGACACAACATCCAGAGACAAAAGCCTGAAGGAACGCCTCCCACTCGCCCTTGTTTCAGAGGCCGAGGAGCTCCCTCTCGGGCTGTACATCCGGCCTGCCATACTCTAGGCGCCACTCATAAGCTGAGTTTGTGTTTTCAGACTTCTGTGCCCTCAGCCTGGACCCACACAACCGCCAGGCTAGGGCCTCTGGAGCCACAGCGAAAGATTGTGCCTGCCCTCTCCAAGGAAATTGTGCCCAATCCATTGACCACAACCCTACAGGTTAGGGAAAAGCTCCAAGGCCCCTGAGGCCATCAATAGTGTAGGCCACCCTGGACTAAGGGGGGCTCTCTGACACGAGCGGAGCAACTATCTCCACTTAGACTCTCAGACAGTGTCCCCAGAGACAGAAGGTTGAAATGGCCAGGCCCCCAGGCCCTAATCTGAACCTTAGCTTTGGTTTCCATGTGTCCGTCCTCAGAGGTCTGTTTTCGTAGACCAGCACACGGGGCTTTTCTGAGGCTCCAAACCAAACCTCTCTCGTCTCCACATGGGAGTTTACTAACTGGGGATGTATCAAACCCTTCAGGTAGGAGAGTTCCGCAGGGCCACTGAACAACCAGCACATTCCAAGGTTTCCATGGACCCAAACGCACATTATGACGCATCCTCAGGAGAGGCCATTTCAACTCAGCCCCCTGGTTAGCGTGCCCCAGAGGCAGCAGATCAAACATATCTTGTGGCTAATGGCCAATCGGAATGCGAGGCATGCTGTACAGGGATCCATTCTTCGAACCGTGCTCTCCAGTCCTTCCGTATGGTATGTCCTGGAGCCATGCAACAGGACTCGAATGTCCCACAGAAGGAAACCTGGTGGTTTGGGGCAACCTCCAAACTCAGCGTGGGAAAACTTCCTTGGCCTCATGAGGCCCCCGCTTCATGAAGGTGCCATCATGGACACATACTCCAGCCTCAGCCAACGTCTGATCCTCAGCCTGACTTCAGATGCAGGAGATTTTGATTCAGCCTCTGCCTAGTGGGCCTGCTCTGCCCTTGGCTCCAATCCTCACTTTAGCTTTTGTTCCTAGACTTCCGTCCTCACACTCCTGGCCCACAAACCCTCCCTACTGGGAATTCTGGGGCCACAATGAAGCACTCCGCCTGCCTCCCAGGAGAAAAACATTGTCTATGGTGCTGCCCAGAAACCCCAAATGAGGATCAAACTGCTTGGCCCTCGGCAACACCCCAATTGCATAGGCTACCTTAAACACTGATGCTCTGTCGCAAATAGCCTGAGCCCAGACCTTCCAACAGACACCGACACAGCTGGCTGCACACCCAGCACATTGGACCCGCCACTGCCTTAGGCCACCATCCATTCCCAACCTGGGTTTTCAGTCATCAGAACCTAGACCTTATCTCCAATCCCTGCACAGGGGGGAACCTGATGCACAAGTCAGAACCCCTCCTTCCCCATGGCAAGAAACCTTGCTGCTGGCAGTGAGTCAAACCTTCAGTGTAGGAGAAAACGGCATGGCCCATGAGGCCACGCCCATGTGTGAGGGCCGCCTTGGGCACAAACACACATTGTGACCCTCAGCGTGAGTACCTTATTCAAGTAACGCCTCTCAGTGATTGGACCAAGAGCCCGCATATGTGGCTTGCCATGCCCATAGGCACGCAGGACTAACTAGATGGTGTGTATTCCAGTTGAGGGAACCCACTGCTGTGCTCTAGAGTCCCTCTCCTGGGGGGTCCCCTGTGGCAGAAAACAGTACTCTTCCCTTCCCACAGAATGAACCCAAACACTTGGGAGCTTGGACAATCCCCCGAGAGGAAGGCTCTTCCTCGGCCCCTGAAGCAACCCCTACCCTGAATGGCCACTGTGAACGCAACACCCAGAGACAAAAGCCTGAGCGACTGCCTCCCACTTGCCCTCCTTTGATATCCAGAGGATCTCCCCTCTCGGACTGGAGATCAGGCCTGCCATTACCTTGGCCCCTACCTGAGCCAAGTTTGCATTTTCAGACATCTGTCCCCACAGCCCTGGCAAACACAGCCTCTAGGCTGGGTCCTCTGGAGCCATACCACAGGACCATGCCTGCTCTCTCCTGGGAAACTCTGTCCATTCCTTTGGCCACACACCTCCAGAATATGAGAAACCTCAAGGCCCCCGAGGACATACCATTACCGGGAGCCTCCCTGCACACACAGGGGCCTTCGGACTCAAGCTGAGCTGCTACCTCCATGAAGGCATGCACACAGATGTCAACAGAGATAGAAGGTTGAGCCGGACAGGCCCTTAGGCCCTAATCTCAACTCTTGCTTTGTTTTCCAGGTGTCACTCCTCAGAGGCTTTGGTTCGAAGAACAGGATATGGGGCTTTCCTGAGGCACTGAACAGAACTTCTCTCGTCTCCACATGGGAAGCTTCCTTGTTGGAGCCGTGTCAAACACCTCAGATTGGAGAATCCTGCAGAGTCCCTGAGCCACCTCCACATTCCAAGGTCTCCCAGGCCACCAAGCCACAGTAGGACTCATCTTCAGGAGAGTCCATTTCAACTCTCCCCTCTGGGTAGCTCACCCAGGAGCCCACAGATTGAGCCTGCCTTGTCCTGACTAAAGAGTGGGAATATGAGGTGGCTTTCCCAGGCATCCATGCTTAGACACCTGCTCTCGAGTCTTTCCGTATGGGGCCTACTGGAACCATCCAATAGCACTCGACTTTCGTGCAGAAGGAAACCTTGAGGTTTGGAGTAGTTCACAAATCCCATCGTAGGCAAACCTTCCTGGCCTCATGAGGCCCCCACACCATTCAGGAAGAGGCCATGCTGGACAAAAACTCTAGCCTGAGGCACGTCTCATAGTTGAAATGACCTCAGTGCAGGAGATCTCGATTCAGCCTCTCAGAGTGGGCCTGCCGTGCCATCGGTCCCAAACCTCAAGCTAGCTTGTGTTTTCAGACTTCCATCCTCACACTCCTGGCAAACAAGCCCTCCGGACTAGGAACTCCAGAACCACAACCCAGCCCAGGGTCTGCCCAAGGGAAGAAAAACGTTTCCCTGTGGGGCTCTCTCCAGAAAACCCAGATGAGGATCAACCTGCTCGGGCCTCGACCGGTACCCGAACTGGATAGGCTGCTCTGGGCACTCATGCTCTGTCTGACACAGCCTGAAGCCAGACGTCCAGACAGACAAGGAGACAGCTGGCCGCACACCCAGCACTTCGGACACGCCATGGTCTTATGCCGTCACCTCTTCCTAACCTTGGTTTTCAGATATCTGAACCTAGACATTATATCAATTCTCCACACAGCTGGGTATCGCAAGCACAACACAGAACTCCTCCTTCCCCGTGGCTGTAAAGCTTGCTCTTGGCATGGAGTCACACCTTCAGGGTGGGAGAAACCTTCCTGGTCCCTGATGCCACGCCCAAACTTGAGTGCTGCTTGGGCACAAATTCACACTCTGACCCTCAGCATGAGCCCCATGTCAAAGAAAGACCTGTCAGGGCCTGGGCCAAGAGCCCGCATATGGGGCTTGCCAAGCCCCTATGCACCCAATCCTCACCAGTGTTTGAGTTTTCCAGTCGCCCCGCCCGTACCTGGGGCTCTGCTCTGGAATCCCTTTCTTGGAGAGACACGTGAGCCAGACAACACTTTTCCACCCTTCCCACAAAATGACCCCAAACTCTTGGGAGATGGGACAAATCCCCAGAGAGGGATACTCGTCCACAGTCCCTGAGGCCACCCCTCCAATCCACGGCTATCTCGGACACAACATCCAGAGACAAAAGCCTGAAGGAACGCCTCCCACTCGCCCTTGTTTCAGAGGCCCAGGAGCTTCCTCTCGGGCTGTACATCCGGCCTGCCATACCCTAGGCGCCACTCATAAGCTGAGTTTGTGTTTTCAGACTTCTGTGCCCTCAGCCTGGACCCACACATCCGCCAGGCTAGGGCCTCTGGAGCTACTGCGAAAGATTGTGCCTGCCCTCTCCAAGGAAATTGTGCCCAATCCATTGACCACAACCCTACAGGTTAGGGAAAAGCTCCAAGGCCCCTGAGGCCATCAATAGTGTAGGCCACCCTGGACTAAGAGGGGCTCTCTGACACCAGCGGAGCTACTATCTCCACTTAGACTCTCAGACAGTGGCCCCAGAGACATAAGGTTGAAATGGACAGGCCCCCAGGCCCTAATCTGAACCTTAGCTCTGGTTTCCATGTGTCCGTCCTCAGAGGTCTGTTTTCGTAGACCAGCACACGGGGCTTTTCTGAGGCACCAAACCAAACCTCTCTCGCCTCCACATGGGGAGCTTACTTACTGGGGATGTATCAAACCCTTCAGGTAGGAGAGTTCCGCAGGGCCACTGAACAACCAGCACATTCCAAGGTTTCCATGGACCCAAACGCACATTATGACGCACCCTCAGGAGAGGCCATTTCAACTCAGCCCCCTGGTTAGCGTGCCCCAGAGGCAGCAGATCAAACATATCTTGTGGCTAATGGCCAATGGGAATGCGAGGCATGCTGTACAGGGATCCATCCTTCGAACCGTGCTCTCCAGTCCTTCCGTATGGTATGTCCTGGAGCCATGCAACAGGACTCGAATGTCCCACAGAAGGAAACCTGGTGGTTTGGGGCAACCTCCAAACTCAGCGTGGGAAAACTTCCTTGGCCTCATGAGGCCCCCGCTTCATGAAGGTGCCATCATGGACACATACTCCAGCCTCAGCCAACGTCTGATCCTCAGCCTGACTTCAGATGCAGGAGATTTTGATTCAGCCTCTGCCTAGTGGGCCTGCTCTGCCCTTGGCTCCAATCCTCACTTTAGCTTGTGTTCCTAGACTTCCGTCCTCACACTCCTGGCCCGCAAACCCTCCCTACTGGGAATTCTGGGGCCACAATGAAGCACTCCGCCTGCCTCCCAGGAGAAAAACTTTGTCTATGGTGCTGCCCAGAAACCCCAAATGAGGATCAAACTGCTTGGCCCTCGGCAACACCCCAATTGCATAGGCTACCTTAAACACTGATGCTCTGTCGCAAATAGCCTGAGCCCAGACCTTCCAACAGACACCGACACAGCTGGCTGCACACCCAGCACATTGGACCCGCCACTGCCTTAGGCCACCATCCATTCCCAACCTGGGTTTTCAGTCATCAGAACCTAGACCTTATCTCCAATCCCTGCACAGGGGGGAACCTGATGCACAAGTCAGAACCCCTCCTTCCCCATGGCAAGAAACCTTGCTGCTGGCAGTGAGTCAAACCTTCAGTGTAGGAGAAAACGGCATGGCCCATGAGGCCACGCCCATGTGTGAGGGCCGCCTTGGGCACAAACACACATTGTGACCCTCAGCGTGAGTACCTTATTCAAGTAACGCCTCTCAGTGATTGGACCAAGAGCCCGCATATGTGGCTTGCCATGCCCATAGGCACGCAGGACTAACTAGATGGTGTGTATTCCAGTTGAGGGAACCCACTGCTGTGCTCTAGAGTCCCTCTCCTGGGGGGTCCCCTGTGGCAGAAAACAGTACTCTTCCCTTCCCACAGAATGAACCCAAACACTTGGGAGCTTGGACAATCCCCCGAGAGGAAGGCTCTTCCTCGGCCCCTGAAGCAACCCCTACCCTGAACGGCCACTGTGAACGCAACACCCAGAGACAAAAGCCTGAGCGACTGCCTCCCACTTGCCCTCCTTTGATATCCAGAGGATCTCCCCTCTCGGACTGGAGATCAGGCCTGCCATTACCTTGGCCCCTACCTGAGCCAAGTTTGCTTTTTCAGACATCTGTCCCCACAGCCCTGGCAAACACAGCCTCTAGGCTGGGTCCTCTGGAGCCATACCACAGGACCATGCCTGCTCTCTCCTGGGAAACTCTGTCCATTCCTTTGGCCACACACCTCCAGAATATGAGAAACCTCAAGGCCCCCGAGGACATACCATTACCGGGAGCCTCCCTGCACACACAGGGGCCTTCAGACACAAGCTGAGCTGCTAGCTACATGAAGGCATGCACACAGATATGAGTTTGGCACTCAAAAATGGGTCCATGTGTCTGTAGATACTTACTCAGGTGTTGTGTTTGCATCAGCCCTGACAGGAGAGAAGGTTACTCATGTGAAAACGCACTGCTTGCAAGCCTGGGCGGCCTGGGGCAAACCCATGAACTTAAAAACTGATAATGGCCCTGCCTACACGGCAAAAGGCTTTAAATCCTTCTGTGCCCAGATGCAGGTCCAGCATACTACAGGCTTGCCATATAATCCTCAAGGACAAGGTATTGTTGAGCGCGCTAACCGCACGCTTAAAGAACTAATACAAAAACAAAAAGGGGGAATAGAGGCGGTTATGACCCCTCGAGATCGCCTATCCCTAGCAATCTTTACTATCAATTTTTTAATTCTGGATGCCAATGGCAAAAGTGCGGCAGATAGACATGCAGAAGAGGCTGAGGCCATAAAGGAACGTGTAATGTGGAAAGATATACTGGATAACAAATGGTATGGACCGGATCCCGTGATTAGGAGATCCAGGGGAGCTGTTTGTGTTTTTCCACAGGACCGCTCGGATCCGGTGTGGGTGCCATCACGACTGACGCGAAAGTTGGATAAAAGAACCGATGACAACACCAAAGAAGCAGACATGGACTCCAACCCTGGAGATGCTGATAGTGCTGATGATCTGCCTGACCAGAGTTGAGGGAGCTACCTTTTGGGCCGTTTCAAGAACATGGCCCATCCCCATGCCAGTCACAAACGCGACAAAAACATTACCCCATCTGTATGTTCCAGAATGTGTTTTTGATTTACCCTGTAAACAAATCAATAATAAGGTACAGCGTTATAACACTACAAATTTCAACCTTCAAGGCACCTTGTGCTTTACCACTCTCGGAGTAGGAGTCATGGGCATGCTAATGTTTGCAGGACTACTGGTGGCTTTGTTCTTAATTCTGAGGGTAATGAGGGCTCGCAGAAGAGAGAAGGTGGCCATAGCGCGTGCCTTTGCCGCTATAGAGGCTGGAACATCTCCCCAAGCTTGGCTCAGCATGTTAAATGAAACATGGGTTGTGCTCTTGCACTCGGAGGGCTTTGAGTAGCCCATTGCACCCGAATAGAGACAGCCTTGCATTTTCCGCGGGTGGTTTGCACCTAGGAGTGCACAGGGTGAGCCACCCTGAAAGCATGAGTGTCTGCATACGGGTACCTCCGTTTCTCTCCCGTCCCTAGGCAAAGGAGGACATGTTTACTAGGGGACACTCCTCTGATTTTAGCCATGACTGCAAAATAAAAGAAAAAGGGGGAGATGTGGCAACCCGTTGCCGCCATTACAAGATGGCGCCGGAGAGCCTCGTAAACAAGTGGTTGGACGCGTGGCCTTAAGCTTATTCTGCCCAGCAACAAGGCTGACCTACCATAGTGAGCCACGTACCCCAGAATGAGACACGCCCCAGCTAGCCTGTATATATGCGCAGCCCTGGCTCTACCCAGGCGCTTCCTGCTTCCATCACCCTACAAACCTCAACCAAGTGCACTTCAAGAAAGCGTGATAGAGAAGAATCCTGTGTCGGTGGTCTTCCTTCCTCGCGGGCGAGCGTTGGCGGACCACACAGATGTCAACAGAGATAGAAGGTTGAGCCGGACAGGCACTCAGGCCCTAATCTCAACTCTTGCTTTGTTTTCCAGGTGTCACTCCTCAGAGGCTTTTGTTCGAAGAACAGGATATGGGGCTTTCCTGAGGCACTGAACAGAACTTCTCTCGTCTCCACATGGGAAGCTTCCTTGTTGGAGCCGTGTCAAACACCTCAGGTTGGAGAATCCTGCAGAGTCCCTGAGCCACCTCCACATTCCAGGGTCTCCCTGGCCACCAAGCCACAGTAGGACTCATCTTCAGGAGAGTCCATTTCAACTCTCCCCTCTGGGTAGCTCACCCAGGAGCCCGCAGATTGAGCCTGCCTTGTCCTGACTAAGGAGTGGGAATATGAGGTGGCGTTCCCAGGCATCCACGCTTAGACACCTGCTCTCGAGGCTTTCCGTATGGGGCCTCCTGGAACCATCCAATAGCGCTCGACTTTCGTGCAGAAGGAAACCTTGAGGTTTGGAGTAGTTCACAAATCCGATCGTAGGCAAACCTTCCTGGCCTCATGAGGCCCCCACACCATTCAGGAAGAGGCCATGCTGGACAAAAACTCTAGCCTGAGGCACGTCTCAGAGTTGAAATGACCTCAGTGCAGGAGATCTCGATTCAGCCTCTCAGAGTGGGCCTGCCGTGCCATCGGTCCCAAACCTCACGCTAGCTTGTGTTTTCAGAATTCCTTCCTCACACTCCTGGCAAACAAGCCCTCCGGACTAGGAACTCCAGAACCACAACCCAGCCCAGGGTCTGCCCAAGGGAAGAAAAACGTTTCCCTGTGGGGCTCTCTCCAGAAAACCCAGATGAGGATCAACCTGCTCGGGCCTCGACGGTACCCGAACTGGATAGGCTGCTCTGGGCACTCATGCTCTGTCTGACACAGCCTGAAGCCAGACGTCCAGACAGACAAGGAGACAGCTGGCCGCACACCCAGCACTTCGGACACGCCATGGTCTTATGCCGTCACCTCTTCCTAACCTTGGTTTTCAGATATCTGAACCTAGACATTATATCAATTCTCCACACAGCTGGGTATCGCAAGCACAACACAGAACTCCTCCTTCCCCGTGGCTGTAAAGCTTGCTCTTGGCATGGAGTCACACCTTCAGGGTGGGAGAAACCTTCCTGGTCCCTGATGCCACGCCCAAACTTGAGTGCATCTTGGGCACAAATTCACACTCTGACCCTCAGCATGAGCCCCATGTCAAAGAAAGACCTGTCAGGGCCTGGGCCAAGAGCCCGCATATGGGGCTTGCCAAGCCCCTATGCACCCAATCCTCACCAGTGTTTGATTTTTCCAGTCGCCCCGCCCGTACCTGGGGCTCTGCTCTGGAATCCCTTTCTTGGAGAGACACGTGAGCCAGACAACACTTTTCCACCCTTCCCACAAAATGACCCCAAACTCTTGGGAGCTGGGACAAATCCCCAGAGAGGGATACTCGTCCACAGTCCCTGAGGCCACCCCTCCAATCCACGGCTATCTCGGACACAACATCCAGAGACAAAAGCCTGAAGGAACGCCTCCCACTCGCCCTTGTTTCAGAGGCCCAGGAGCTCCCTCTCGGGCTGTACATCCGGCCTGCCATACCCTAGGCGCCACTCATAAGCTGAGTTTGTGTTTTCAGACTTCTGTGCCCTCAGCCTGGACCCACACAACCGCCAGGCTAGGGCCTCTGGAGCCACAGTGAAAGATTGTGCCTGCCCTCTCCAAGGAAATTGTGCCCAATCCATTGACCACAACCCTACAGGTTAGGGAAAAGCTCCAAGGCCCCTGAGGCCATCAATAGTGTAGGCCACCCTGGACTAAGAGGGGCTCTCTGACACCAGCGGAGCAACTATCTCCACTTAGACTCTCAGACAGTGTCCCCAGAGACAGAAGGTTAAAATGGCCAGGCCCCCAGGCCCTAATCTGAACCTTAGCTCTGGTTTCCACGTATCCGTCCTCAGAGGTCTGTTTTCGTAGACCAGCTCACGGGGCTTTTCTGAGGCTCCAAACCAAACCTCTCTCGCCTCCACATGGGGAGCTTACTTACTGGGGATGTATCAAACCCTTCAGGTAGGAGAGTTCCGCAGGGCCACTGAACAACCAGCACATTCCAAGGTTTCCATGGACCCAAACGCACATTATGACGCACCCTCAGGAGAGGCCATTTCAACTCAGCCCCCTGGTTAGCGTGCCCCAGAGGCAGCAGATCAAACATATCTTGTGGCTAATGGCCAATGGGAATGCGAGGCATGCTGTACAGGGATCCATCCTTCGAACCGTGCTCTCCAGTCCTTCCGTATGGTATGTCCTGGAGCCATGCAACAGGACTCGAATGTCCCACAGAAGGAAACCTGGTGGTTTGGGGCAACCTCCAAACTCAGCGTGGGAAAACTTCCTTGGCCTCATGAGGCCCCCGCTTCATGAAGGTGCCATCATGGACACATACTCCAGCCTCAGCCAACGTCTGATCCTCAGCCTGACTTCAGATGCAGGAGATTTTGATTCAGCCTCTGCCTAGTGGGCCTGCTCTGCCCTTGGCTCCAATCCTCACTTTAGCTTGTGTTCCTAGACTTCCGTCCTCACACTCCTGGCCCGCAAACCCACCCTACTGGGAATTCTGGGGCCACAATGAAGCACTCCGCCTGCCTCCCAGGAGAAAAACTTTGTCTATGGTGCTGCCCAGAAACCCCAAATGAGGGTCAAACTGCTTGGCCCTCGGCAACACCCCAATTGCATAGGCTACCTTAAACACTGATGCTCTGTCGCAAATAGCCTGAGCCCAGACCTTCCAACAGACACCGACACAGCTGGCTGCACACCCAGCACATTGGACCCGCCACTGCCTTAGGCCACCATCCATTCCCAACCTGGGTTTTCAGTCATCAGAACCTAGACCTTATCTCCAATCCCTGCACAGGGGGGAACCTGATGCACAAGTCAGAACCCCTCCTTCCCCATGGCAAGAAACCTTGCTGCTGGCAGTGAGTCAAACCTTCAGTGTAGGAGAAAACGGCATGGCCCATGAGGCCACGCCCATGTGTGAGGGCCGCCTTGGGCACAAACACACATTGTGACCCTCAGCGTGAGTACCTTATTCAAGTAACGCCTCTCAGTGATTGGACCAAGAGCCCGCATATGTGGCTTGCCATGCCCATAGGCACGCAGGACTAACTAGATGGTGTGTATTCCAGTTGAGGGAACCCACTGCTGTGCTCTAGAGTCCCTCTCCTGGGGGGTCCCCTGTGGCAGAAAACAGTACTCTTCCCTTCCCACAGAATGAACCCAAACACTTGGGAGCTTGGACAATCCCCCGAGAGGAAGGCTCTTCCTCGGCCCCTGAAGCAACCCCTACCCTGAACGGCCACTGTGAACGCAACACCCAGAGACAAAAGCCTGAGCGACTGCCTCCCACTTGCCCTCCTTTGATATCCAGAGGATCTCCCCTCTCGGACTGGAGATCAGGCCTGCCATTACCTTGGCCCCTACCTGAGCCAAGTTTGCTTTTTCAGACATCTGTCCCCACAGCCCTGGCAAACACAGCCTCTAGGCTGGGTCCTCTGGAGCCATACCACAGGACCATGCCTGCTCTCTCCTGGGAAACTCTGTCCATTCCTTTGGCCACACACCTCCAGAATAGGAGAAACCTCAAGGCCCCCGAGGACATACCATTACCGGGAGCCTCCCTGCACACACAGGGGCCTTCAGACACAAGCTGAGCTGCTAGCTACATGAAGGCATGCACACAGATGTCAACAGAGATAGAAGGTTGAGCCGGACAGGCACTCAGGCCCTAATCTCAACTCTTGCTTTGTTTTCCAGGTGTCACTCCTCAGAGGCTTTTGTTCGAAGAACAGGATATGGGGCTTTCCTGAGGCACTGAACAGAACTTCTCTCGTCTCCACATGGGAAGCTTCCTTGTTGGAGCCGTGTCAAACACCTCAGGTTGAAGAATCCTGCAGAGTCCCTGAGCCACCTCCACATTCCAAGGTCTCCCAGGCCACCAAGCCACAGTAGGACTCATCTTCAGGAGAGTCCATTTCAACTCTCCCCTCTGGGTAGCTCACCCAGGAGCCCGCAGATTGAGCCTGCCTTGCCCTGACTAAAGAGTGGGAATATGAGGTGGCGTTCCCAGGCATCCACGCTTAGACACCTGCTCTCGAGGCTTTCCGTATGGGGCCTCCTGGAACCATCCAATAGCGCTCGACTTTCGTGCAGAAGGAAACCTTGAGGTTTGGAGTAGTCCACAAATCCCATCGTAGGCAAACCTTCCTGGCCTCATGAGGCCCCCACACCATTCAGGAAGAGGCCATGCTGGACAAAAACTCTAGCCTGAGGCACGTCTCATAGTTGAAATGACCTCAGTGCAGGAGATCTCGATTCAGCCTCTCAGAGTGGGCCTGCCGTGCCATCGGTCCCAAACCTCACGCTAGCTTGTGTTTTCAGAATTCCTTCCTCACACTCCTGGCAAACAAGCCCTCCGGACTAGGAACTCCAGAACCACAACCCAGCCCAGGGTCTGCCCAAGGGAAGAAAAACGTTTCCCTGTGGGGCTCTCTCCAGAAAACCCAGATGAGGATCAACCTGCTCGGGCCTCGACGGTACCCGAACTGGATAGGCTGCTCTGGGCACTCATGCTCTGTCTGACACAGCCTGAAGCCAGACGTCCAGACAGACAAGGAGACAGCTGGCCGCACACCCAGCACTTCGGACACGCCATGGTCTTATGCCGTCACCTCTTCCTAACCTTGGTTTTCAGATATCTGAACCTAGACATTATATCAATTCTCCACACAGCTGGGTATCGCAAGCACAACACAGAACTCCTCCTTCCCCGTGGCTGTAAAGCTTGCTCTTGGCATGGAGTCACACCTTCAGGGTGGGAGAAACCTTCCTGGTCCCTGATGCCACGCCCAAACTTGAGTGCTGCTTGGGCACAAATTCACACTCTGACCCTCAGCATGAGCCCCATGTCAAAGGAAGGCCTGTCAGGGCCTGGGCCAAGAGCCCGCATATGGGGCTTGCCAAGCCCCTATGCACCCAATCCTCACCAGTGTTTGAGTTTTCCAGTCGCCCCGCCCGTACCTGGGGCTCTGCTCTGGAATCCCTTTCTTGGAGAGACACATGAGCCAGACAACACGACTCCACCCTTCCCCCAAAATGACCCCAAACTCTTGGGAGCTGGGACAAATCCCCAGAGAGGGATACTCGTCCACAGTCCCTGAGGCCACACCTCCAATCCACGGCTATCTCGGACACAACATCCAGAGACAAAAGCCTGAAGGAACGCCTCCCACTCGCCCTTGTTTCAGAGGCCGAGGAGCTCCCTCTCGGGCTGTACATCCGGCCTGCCATACCCTAGGCGCCACTCATAAGCTGAGTTTGTGTTTTCAGACTTCTGTGCCCTCAGCCTGGACCCACACAACCGCCAGGCTAGGGCCTCTGGAGCCACAGCGAAAGATTGTGCCTGCCCTCTCGAAGGAAATTGTGCCCAATCCATTGACCACAACCCTACAGGTTAGGGAAAAGCTCCAAGGCCCCTGAGGCCATCAATAGTGTAGGCCACCCTGGACTAAGAGGGGCTCTCTGACACCAGCGGAGCAACTATCTCCACTTAGACTCTCAGACAGTGTCCCCAGAGACAGAAGGTTGAAATGGACAGGCCCCCAGGCCCTAATCTGAACCTTAGCTTTGGTTTCCATGTGTCCGTCCTCAGAGGTCTGTTTTCATAGACCAGCACACGGGGCTTTTCTGAGGCTCCAAACCAAATCTCTCTCATTTCCACATGGAGAGCTTACTTACTGGGGATGTATCAAACCCTTCAGGTAGGAGAGTTCCGCAGGGCCACTGAACAACCAGCACATTCCAAGGTTTCCATGGACCCAAACGCACATTATGACGCATCCTTAGGAGAGGCCATTTCAACTCAGCCCCCTGGTTAGCGTGCCCCAGAGGCAGCAGATCAAACATATCTTGTGGCTAATGGCCAATGGGAATGCGAGGCATGCTGTACAGGGATCCATCCTTCGAACCGTGCTCTCCAGTCCTTCCGTATGGTATGTCCTGGAGCCATGCAACAGGACTCGAATGTCCCACAGAAGGAAACCTGGTGGTTTGCGGCAACCTCCAAACTCAGCGTGGGAAAACTTCCTTGGCCTCATGAGGCCCCCGCTTCATGAAGGTGCCATCATGGACACATACTCCAGCCTCAGCCAACGTCTGATCCTCAGCCTGACTTCAGATGCAGGAGATTTTGATTCAGCCTCTGCCTAGTGGGCCTGCTCTGCCCTTGGCTCCAATCCTCACTTTAGCTTGTGTTCCTAGACTTCCGTCCTCACACTCCTGGCCCACAAAACCTCCCTACTGGGAATTCTGGGGCCACAATGAAGCACTCCGCCTGCCTCCCAGGAGAAAAACTTTGTCTATGGTGCTGCCCAGAAACCCCAAATGAGGATCAAACTGCTTGGCCCTCGGCAACACCCCAATTGCATAGGCTACCTTAAACACTGATGCTCTGTCGCAAATAGCCTGAGCCCAGACCTTCCAACAGACACCGACACAGCTGGCTGCACACCCAGCACATTGGACCCGCCACTGCCTTAGGCCACCATCCATTCCCAACCTGGGTTTTCAGTCATCAGAACCTAAACCTTATCTCCAATCCCTGCACAGGGGGGAACCTGATGCACAAGTCAGAACCCCTCCTTCACCATGGCAAGAAACCTTGCTGCTGGCAGTGAGTCAAACCTTCAGTGTAGGAGAAAACGGCATGGCCCATGAGGCCACGCCCATGTGTGAGGGCCGCCTTGGGCACAAACACACATTGTGACCCTCAGCGTGAGTACCTTATTCAAGTAACGCCTCTCAGTGATTGGACCAAGAGCCTGCATATGTGGCTTGCCATGCCCATAGGCACGCAGGACTAACTAGATGGTGTGTATTCCAGTTGAGGGAACCCACTGCTGTGCTCTAGAGTCCCTCTCCTGGGGGGTCCCCTGTGGCAGAAAACAGTACTCTTCCCTTCCCACAGAATGAACCCAAACACTTGGGAGCTTGGACAATCCCCCGAGAGGAAGGCTCTTCCTCGGCCCCTGAAGCAACCCCTACCCTGAACGGGCACTGTGAACGCAACACCCAGAGACAAAAGCCTGAGCGACTGCCTCCCACTTGCCCTCCTTTGATATCCAGAGGATCTCCCCTCTCGGACTGGAGATCAGGCCTGCCATTACCTTGGCCCCTACCTGAGCCAAGTTTGCTTTTTCAGACATCTGTCCCCACAGCCCTGGCAAACACAGCCTCTAGGCTGGGTCCTCTGGAGCCATACCACAGGACCGTGCCTGCTCTCTCCTGGGAAACTCTGTCCATTCCTTTGGCCACACACCTCCAGAATAGGAGAAACCTCAAGGCCCCCGAGGACATACCATTACCGGGAGCCTCCCTGCACACACAGGGGCCTTCGGACACAAGCTGAGCTGCTACCTCCATGAAGGCATGCACACAGATGTCAACAGAGATAGAAGGTTGAGCCGGACAGGCCCTTAGGCCCTAATCTCAACTCTTGCTTTGTTTTCCAGGTGTCACTCCTCAGAGGCTTTGGTTCGAAGAACAGGATATGGGGCTTTCCTGAGGCACTGAACAGAACTTCTCTCGTCTCCACATGGGAAGCTTACTTGTTGGAGCCGTGTCAAACACCTCAGGTTGGAGAATCCTGCAGAGTCCCTGAGCCACCTCCACATTCCAAGGTCTCCCAGGCCACCAAGCCACAGTAGGACTCATCTTCAGGAGAGTCCATTTCAACTCTCCCCTCTGGGTAGCTCACCCAGGAGCCCGCAGATTGAGCCTGCCTTGTCCTGACTAAAGAGTGGGAATATGACGTGGCGATCCCAGGCATCCATGCTTAGACACCTGCTCTCGAGTCTTTCCGTATGAGGCCTCCTGGAACCATCCAATAGCACTCGACTTTCGTGCAGAAGGAAACCTTGAGGTTTGGAGTAGTTCACAAATCCCATCGTAGGCAAACCTTCCTGGCCTCATGAGGCCCCCACACCATTCAGGAAGAGGCCATGCTGGACAAAAACTCTAGCCTGAGGCACGTCTCATAGTTGAAATGACCTCAGTGCAGGAGATCTCGATTCATCCTCTCAGAGTGGGCCTGCCGTGCCATCGGTCCCAAACCTCACGCTAGCTTGTGTTTTCAGACTTCCTTCCTCACACTCCTGGCAAACAAGCCCTCCGGACTACGAACTCCAGAACCACAACCCAGCCCAGGGTCTGCCCAAGGGAAGATAAACGTTTCCCTGTGGGGCTCTCTCCAGAAAACCCAGATGAGGATCAACCTGCTCGGGCCTCGACGGTACCCGAACTGGATAGGCTGCTCTGGGCACTCATGCTCTGTCTGACACAGCCTGAAGCCAGACGTCCAGACAGACAAGGAGACAGCTGGCCACACACCCAGCACTTCGGACACGCCATGGTCTTATGCCGTCACCTCTTCCTATCCTTTGTTTTCAGATATCTGAACCTAGACATTATATCAATTCTCCACACAGCTGGGTATCGCAAGCACAACACAGAACTCCTCCTTCCCCGTGGCTGTAAAGCTTGCTCTTGGCATGGAGTCACACCTTCAGGGTGGGAGAAACCTTCCTGGTCCCTGATGCCACGCCCAAACTTGAGTGCTGCTTGGGCACAAATTCACACTCTGACCCTCAGCATGAGCCCCATGTCAAAGAAAGGCCTGTCAGGGCCTGGGCCAAGAGCCCGCATATGAGGCTTGCCAAGCCCCTATGCACCCAATCCTCACCAGTGTTTGAGTTTTCCAGTCGCCCCGCCCGTACCTGGGGCTCTGCTCTGGAATCCCTTTCTTGGAGAGACACATGAGCCAGACAACACGACTCCACCCTTCCCACAAAATGACCCCAAACTCTTGGGAGCTGGGACAAATCCCCAGAGACGGATACTCGTCCACAGTCCCTGAGGCCACCCCTCCAATCCACGGCTATCTCGGACACAACATCCAGAGACAAAAGCCTGAAGGAACGCCTCCCACTCGCCCTTGTTTCAGAGGCCCAGGAGCTCCCTCTCGGGCTGTACATCCGGCCTGCCATACTCTAGGCGCCACTCATAAGCTGAGTTTGTGTTTTCAGACTTCTGTGCCCTCAGCCTGGACCCACACAACCGCCAGGCTAGGGCCTCTGGAGCCACAGCGAAAGATTGTGCCTGCCCTCTCCAAGGAAATTGTGCCCAATCCATTGACCACAACCCTACAGGTTAGGGAAAAGCACCAAGGCCTCTGAGGCCATCAATAGTGTAGGCCACCCTGGACTAAGGGGGGCTCTCTGACACCAGCGGAGCAACTATCTCCACTTAGACTCTCAGACAGTGTCCCCAGAGACAGAAGGTTGAAATGGCCAGGCCCCCAGGCCCTAATCTGAACCTTAGCTTTGGTTTCCATGTGTCCGTCCACAGAGGTCTGTTTTCGTAGACCAGCACACGGGGCTTTTCTGAGGCTCCGAACCAAACCTCTCTCGTCTCCACATGGGGAGTTTACTAACTGGGGATGTATCAAACCCTTCAGGTAGGAGAGTTCCGCAGGGCCACTGAACAACCAGCACATTCCAAGGTTTCCATGGACCCAAACGCACATTATGACGCATCCTCAGGAGAGGCCATTTCAACTCAGCCCCCTGGTTAGCGTGCCCCAGAGGCAGCAGATCAAACATATCTTGTGGCTAATGGCCAATGGGAATGCGAGGCATGCTGTACAGGGATCCATCCTTCGAACCGTGCTCTCCAGTCCTTCCGTATGGTATGTCCTGGAGCCATGCAACAGGACTCGAATGTCCCACAGAAGGAAACCTGGTGGTTTGCGGCAACCTCCAAACTCAGCGTGGGAAAACTTCCTTGGCCTCATGAGGCCCCCGCTTCATGAAGGTGCCATCATGGACACATACTCCAGCCTCAGCCAACGTCTGATCCTCAGCCTGACTTCAGATGCAGGAGATTTTGATTCAGCCTCTGCCTAGTGGGCCTGCTCTGCCCTTGGCTCCAATCCTCACTTTAGCTTGTGTTCCTAGACTTCCGTCCTCACACTCCTGGCCCACAAACCCTCCCTACTGGGAATTCTGGGGCCACAATGAAGCACTCCGCCTGCCTTCCAGGAGAAAAACTTTGTCTATGGTGCTGCCCAGAAACCCCAAATGAGGATCAAACTGCTTGGCCCTCGGCAACACCCCAATTGCATAGGCTACCTTAAACACTGATGCTCTGTCGCAAATAGCCTGAGCCCAGACCTTCCAACAGACACCGACACAGCTGGCTGCACACCCAGCACATTGGACCCGCCACTGCCTTAGGCCACCATCCATTCCCAACCTGGGTTTTCAGTCATCAGAACCTAGACCTTATCTCCAATCCCTGCACAGGGGGGAACCTGATGCACAAGTCAGAACCCCTCCTTCCCCATGGCAAGAAACCTAGCTGCTGGCAGTGAGTCAAACCTTCAGTGTAGGAGAAAACGGCATGGCCCATGAGGCCACGCCCATGTGTGAGGGCCGCCTTGGGCACAAACACACATTGTGACCCTCAGCGTGAGTACCTTATTCAAGTAACGCCTCTCAGGGATTGGACCAAGAGCCCGCATATGTGGCTTGCCATGCCCATAGGCACGCAGGACTAACTAGATGGTGTGTATTCCAGTTGAGGGAACCCACTGCTGTGCTCTAGAGTCCCTCTCCTGGGGGGTCCCCTGTGGCAGAAAACAGTACTCTTCCCTTCCCACAGAATAAACCCAAACACTTGGGAGCTTGGACAATCCCCCGAGAGGAAGGCTCTTCCTCGGCCCCTGAAGCAACCCCTACCCTGAATGGCCACTGTGAACGCAACACCCAGAGACAAAAGCCTGAGCGACTGCCTCCCACTTGCCCTCCTTTGATATCCAGAGGATCTCCCCTCTCGGACTGGAGATCAGGCCTGCCATTACCTTGGCCCCTACCTGAGCCAAGTTTGCTTTTTCAGACATCTGTCCCCACAGCCCTGGCAAACACAGCCTCTAGGCTGGGTCCTCTGGAGCCATACCACAGGACCATGCCTGCTCTCTCCTGGGAAACTCTGTCCATTCCTTTGGCCACACACCTCCAGAATATGAGAAACCTCAAGGCCCCCGAGGACATACCATTACCGGGAGCCTCCCTGCACACACAGGGGCCTTCGGACTCAAGCTGAGCTGCTACCTCCATGAAGGCATGCACACAGATGTCAACAGAGATAGAAGGTTGAGCCGGACAGGCCCTTAGGCCCTAATCTCAACTCTTGCTTTGTTTTCCAGGTGTCACTCCTCAGAGGCTTTGGTTCGAAGAACAGGATATGGGGCTTTCCTGAGGCACTGAACAGAACTTCTCTCGTCTCCACATGGGAAGCTTCCTTGTTGGAGCCGTGTCAAACACCTCAGATTGGAGAATCCTGCAGAGTCCCTGAGCCACCTCCACATTCCAAGGTCTCCCAGGCCACCAAGCCACAGTAGGACTCATCTTCAGGAGAGTCCATTTCAACTCTCCCCTCTGGGTAGCTCACCCAGGAGCCCACAGATTGAGCCTGCCTTGTCCTGACTAAAGAGTGGGAATATGAGGTGGCGTTCCCAGGCATCCATGCTTAGACACCTGCTCTCGAGTCTTTCCGTATGGGGCCTACTGGAACCATCCAATAGCACTCGACTTTCGTGCAGAAGGAAACCTTGAGGTTTGGAGTAGTTCACAAATCCCATCGTAGGCAAACCTTCCTGGCCTCATGAGGCCCCCACACCATTCAGGAAGAGGCCATGCTGGACAAAAACTCTAGCCTGAGGCACGTCTCATAGTTGAAATGACCTCAGTGCAGGAGATCTCAATTCAGCCTCTCAGAGTGGGCCTGCCGTGCCATCGGTCCCAAACCTCAAGCTAGCTTGTGTTTTCAGACTTCCATCCTCACACTCCTGGCAAACAAGCCCTCCGGACTAGGAACTCCAGAACCACAACCCAGCCCAGGGTCTGCCCAAGGGAAGAAAAACGTTTCCCTGTGGGGCTCTCTCCAGAAAACCCAGATGAGGATCAACCTGCTCGGGCCTCGACCGGTACCCGAACTGGATAGGCTGCTCTGGGCACTCATGCTCTGTCTGACACAGCCTGAAGCCAGACGTCCAGACAGACAAGGAGACAGCTGGCCGCACACCCAGCACTTCGGACACGCCATGGTCTTATGCCGTCACTTCTTCCTAACCTTGGTTTTCAGATATCTGAACCTAGACATAATATCAATTCTCCACACAGCTGGGTATCGCAAGCACAACACAGAACTCCTCCTTCCCCGTGGCTGTAAATCTTACTCTTGGCATGGAGTCACACCTTCAGGGTGGGAGAAACCTTCCTGGTCCCTGATGCCACGCCCAAACTTGAGTGCTGCTTGGGCACAAATTCACACTCTGACCCTCAGCATGAGCCCCATGTCAAAGAAAGGCCTGTCAGGGCCTGGGCCAAGAGCCCGCATATGGGGCTTGCCAAGCCCCTATGCACCCAATCCTCACCAGTGTTTGAGTTTTCCAGTCGCCCCGCCCGTACCTGGGGCTCTGCTCTGGAATCCCTTTCTTGGAGAGACACGTGAGCCAGACAACACTTTTCCACCCTTCCCACAAAATGACCCCAAACTCTTGGGAGCTGGGACAAATCCCCAGAGAGGGATACTCGTCCACAGTCCCTGAGGCCACCCCTCCAATCCACGGCTATCTCGGACACAACATCCAGAGACAAAAGCCTGAAGGAACGCCTCCCACTCGCCCTTGTTTCAGAGGCCCAGGAGCTCCCTCTCGGGCTGTACATCCGGCCTGCCATACCCTAGGCGCCACTCATAAGCTGAGTTTGTGTTTTCAGACTTCTGTGCCCTCAGCCTGGACCCACACAACCGCCAGGCTAGGGCCTCTGGAGCCACTGCGAAAGATTGTGCCTGCCCTCTCCAAGGAAATTGTGCCCAATCCATTGACCACAACCCTACAGGTTAGGGAAAAGCTCCCAGGCCCCTGAGGCCAACAATAGTGTAGGCCACCGTGGACTAAGAGGGGCTCTCTGACACCAGCGGAGCAACTATCTCCACTTAGACTCTCAGACAGTGGCCCCAGAGACAGAAGGTTGAAATGGACAGGCCCCCAGGCCCTAATCTGAACCTTAGCTCTGGTTTCCATGTGTCCGTCCTCAGAGGTCTGTTTTCGTAGACCAGCACACGGGGCTTTTCTGAGGCACCAAACCAAACCTCTCTCGCCTCCACATGGGGAGCTTACTTACTGGGGATGTATCAAACCCTTCAGGTAGGAGAGTTCCGCAGGGCCACTGAACAACCAGCACATTCCAAGGTTTCCATGGACCCAAACGCACATTATGACGCATCCTCAGGAGAGGCCATTTCAACTCAGCCCCCTGGTTAGCGTGCCCCAGAGGCAGCAGATCAAACATATCTTGTGGCTAATGGCCAATGGGAATGCGAGGCATGCTGTACAGGGATCCATCCTTCGAACCGTGCTCTCCAGTCCTTCCGTATGGTATGTCCTGGAGCCATGCAACAGGACTCGAATGTCCCACAGAAGGAAACCTGGTGGTTTGGGGCAACCTCCAATCTCAGCGTGGGAAAACTTCCTTGGCCTCATGAGGCCCCCGCTTCATGAAGGTGCCATCATGGACACATACTCCAGCCTCAGCCAACGTCTGATCCTCAGCCTGACTTCAGATGCAGGAGATTTTGATTCAGCCTCTGCCTAGTGGGCCTGCTCTGCCCTTGGCTCCAATCCTCACTTTAGCTTGTGTTCCTAGACTTCCGTCCTCACACTCCTGGCCCACAAACCCTCCCTACTGGGAATTCTGGGGCCACAATGAAGCACTCCGCCTGCCTCCCAGGAGAAAAACTTTGTCTATGGTGCTGCCCAGAAACCCCAAATGAGGATCAAACTGCTTGGCCCTCGGCAACACCCCAATTGCATAGGCTACCTTAAACACTGATGCTCTGTCGCAAATAGCCTGAGCCCAGACCTTCCAACAGACACCGACACAGCTGGCTGCACACCCAGCACATTGGACCCGCCACTGCCTTAGGCCACCATCCATTCCCAACCTGGGTTTTCAGTCATCAGAACCTAGACCTTATCTCCAATCCCTGCACAGGGGGGAACCTGATGCACAAGTCAGAACCCCTCCTTCCCCATGGCAAGAAACCTTGCTGCTGGCAGTGAGTCAAACCTTCAGTGTAGGAGAAAACGGCATGGCCCATGAGGCCACGCCCATGTGTGAGGGCCGCCTTGGGCACAAACACACATTGTGACCCTCAGCGTGAGTACCTTATTCAAGTAACGCCTCTCAGTGATTGGACCAAGAGCCCGCATATGTGGCTTGCCATGCCCATAGGCACGCAGGACTAACTAGATGGTGTGTATTCCAGTTGAGGGAACCCACTGCTGTGCTCTAGAGTCCCTCTCCTGGGGGGTCCCCTGTGGCAGAAAACAGTACTCTTCCCTTCCCACAGAATAAACCCAAACACTTGGGAGCTTGGACAATCCCCCGAGAGGAAGGCTCTTCCTCGGCCCCTGAAGCAACCCCTACCCTGAACGGCCACTGTGAACGCAACACCCAGAGACAAAAGCCTGAGCGACTGCCTCCCACTTGCCCTCCTTTGATATCCAGAGGATCTCCCCTCTCGGACTGGAGATCAGGCCTGCCATTACCTTGGCCCCTACCTGAGCCAAGTTTGCTTTTTCAGACATCTGTCCCCACAGCCCTGGCAAACACAGCCTCTAGGCTGGGTCCTCTGGAGCCATACCACAGGACCATGCCTGCTCTCTCCTGGGAAACTCTGTCCATTCCTTTGGCCACACACCTCCAGAATAGGAGAAACCTCAAGGCCCCCGAGGACATACCATTACCGGGAGCCTCCCTGCACACACAGGGGCCTTCAGACACAAGCTGAGCTGCTAGCTACATGAAGGCATGCACACAGATGTCAACAGAGATAGAAGGTTGAGCCGGACAGGCACTCAGGCCCTAATCTCAACTCTTGCTTTGTTTTCCAGGTGTCACTCCTCAGAGGCTTTGGTTCGAAGAACAGGATATGGGGCTTTCCTGAGGCACTGAACAGAACTTCTCTCGTCTCCACATGGGAAGCTTCCTTGTTGGAGCCGTGTCATACACCTCAGATTGGAGAATCCTGCAGAGTCCCTGAGCCACCTCCACATTCCAAGGTCTCCCAGGCCACCAAGCCACAGTAGGACTCATCTTCAGGAGAGTCCATTTCAACTCTCCCCTCTGGGTAGCTCACCCAGGAGCCCGCAGATTGAGCCTGCCTTGTCCTGACTAAAGAGTGGGAATATGACGTGGCGATCCCAGGCATCCATGCTTAGACACCTGCTCTCGAGTCTTTCCGTATGAGGCCTCCTGGAACCATCCAATAGCACTCGACTTTCGTGCAGAAGGAAACCTTGAGGTTTGGAGTAGTTCACAAATCCCATCGTAGGCAAACCTTCCTGGCCTCATGAGGCCCCCACACCATTCAGGAAGAGGCCATGCTGGACAAAAACTCTAGCCTGAGGCACGTCTCATAGTTGAAATGACCTCAGTGCAGGAGATCTCGATTCAGCCTCTCAGAGTGGGCCTGCCGTGCCATCGGTCCCAAACCTCACGCTAGCTTGTGTTTTCAGACTTCCTTCCTCACACTCCTGGCAAACAAGCCCTCCGGACTAGGAACTCCAGAACCACAACCCAGCCCAGGGTCTGCCCAAGGGAAGAAAAACGTTTCCCTGTGGGGCTCTCTCCAGAAAACCCAGATGAGGATCAACCTGCTCGGGCCTCGACGGTACCCGAACTGGATAGGCTGCTCTGGGCACTCATGCTCTGTCTGACACAGCCTGAAGCCAGACGTCCAGACAGACAAGGAGACAGCTGGCCACACACCCAGCACTTCGGACACGCCATGGTCTTATGCCGTCACCTCTTCCTATCCTTTGTTTTCAGATATCTGAACCTAGACATTATATCAATTCTCCACACAGCTGGGTATCGCAAGCACAACACAGAACTCCTCCTTCCCCGTGGCTGTAAAGCTTGCTCTTGGCATGGAGTCACACCTTCAGGGTGGGAGAAACCTTCCTGGTCCCTGATGCCACGCCCAAACTTGAGTGCTGCTTGGGCACAAATTCACACTCTGACCCTCAGCATGAGCCCCATGTCAAAGAAAGGCCTGTCAGGGCCTGGGCCAAGAGCCCGCATATGGGGCTTGCCAAGCCCCTATGCACCCAATCCTCACCAGTGTTTGAGTTTTCCAGTCGCCCCGCCCGTACCTGGGGCTCTGCTCTGGAATCCCTTTCTTGGAGAGACACGTGAGCCAGACAACACTTTTCCACCCTTCCCACAAAATGACCCCAAACTCTTGGGAGCTGGGACAAATCCCCAGAGAGGGATACTCGTCCACAGTCCCTGAGGCCACCCCTCCAATCCACAGCTATCTCGGACACAACATCCAGAGACAAAAGCCTGAAGGAACGCCTCCCACTAGCCCTTGTTTCAGAGGCCCAGGAGCTCCCTCTCGGGCTGTACATCCGGCCTGCCATACCCTAGGCGCCACTCATAAGCTGAGTTTGTGTTTTCAGACTTCTGTGCCCTCAGCCTGGACCCACACAACCGCCAGGCTAGGGCCTCTGGAGCCACTGCGAAAGATTGTGCCTGCCCTCTCCAAGGAAATTGTGCCCAATCCATTGACCACAACCCTACAGGTTAGGGAAAAGCTCCAAGGCCCCTGAGGCCAACAATAGTGTAGGCCACCGTGGACTAAGAGGGGCTCTCTGACACCAGCGGAGCAACTATCTCCACTTAGACTCTCAGACAGTGGCCCCAGAGACAGAAGGTTGAAATGGACAGGCCCCCAGGCCCTAATCTGAACCTTAGCTCTGGTTTCCATGTGTCCGTCCTCAGAGGTCTGTTTTCGTAGACCAGCACACGGGGCTTTTCTGAGGCACCGAACCAAACCTCTCTCGCCTCCACATGGGGAGCTTACTTACTGGGGATGTATCAAACCCTTCAGGTAAGAGAGTTCCGCAGGGCCACTGAACAACCAGCACATTCCAAGGTTTCCATGGACCCAAACGCACATTATGACGCATCCTCAGGAGAGGCCATTTCAACTCAGCCCCCTGGTTAGCGTGCCCCAGAGGCAGCAGATCAAACATATCTTGTGGCTAATGGCCAATGGGAATGCGAGGCATGCTGTACAGGGATCCATCCTTCGAACCGTGCTCTCCAGTCCTTCCGTATGGTATGTCCTGGAGCCATGCAACAGGACTCGAATGTCCCACAGAAGGAAACCTGGTGGTTTGGGGCAACCTCCAATCTCAGCGTGGGAAAACTTCCTTGGCCTCATGAGGCCCCCGCTTCATGAAGGTGCCATCATGGACACATACTCCAGCCTCAGCCAACGTCTGATCCTCAGCCTGACTTCAGATGCAGGAGATTTTGATTCAGCCTCTGCCTAGTGGGCCTGCTCTGCCCTTGGCTCCAATCCTCACTTTAGCTTGTGTTCCTAGACTTCCGTCCTCACACTCCTGGCCCACAAACCCTCCCTACTGGGAATTCTGGGGCCACAATGAAGCACTCCGCCTGCCTCCCAGGAGAAAAACTTTGTCTATGGTGCTGCCCAGAAACCCCAAATGAGGATCAAACTGCTTGGCCCTCGGCAACACCCCAATTGCATAGGCTACCTTAAACACTGATGCTCTGTCGCAAATAGCCTGAGCCCAGACCTTCCAACAGACACCGACACAGCTGGCTGCACACCCAGCACATTGGACCCGCCACTGCCTTAGGCCACCATCCATTCCCAACCTGGGTTTTCAGTCATCAGAACCTAGACCTTATCTCCAATCCCTGCACAGGGGGGAACCTGATGCACAAGTCAGAACCCCTCCTTCCCCATGGCAAGAAACCTTGCTGCTGGCAGTGAGTCAAACCTTCAGTGTAGGAGAAAACGGCATGGCCCATGAGGCCACGCCCATGTGTGAGGGCCGCCTTGGGCACAAACACACATTGTGACCCTCAGCGTGAGTACCTTATTCAAGTAACGCCTCTCAGTGATTGGACCAAGAGCCCGCATATGTGGCTTGCCATGCCCATAGGCACGCAGGACTAACTAGATGGTGTGTATTCCAGTTGAGGGAACCCACTGCTGTGCTCTAGAGTCCCTCTCCTGGGGGGTCCCCTGTGGCAGAAAACAGTACTCTTCCCTTCCCACAGAATGAACCCAAACACTTGGGAGCTTGGACAATCCCCCGAGAGGAAGGCTCTTCCTCGGCCCCTGAAGCAACCCCTACCCTGAACGGCCACTGTGAACGCAACACCCAGAGACAAATGCCTGAGCGACTGCCTCCCACTTGCCCTCCTTTGATATCCAGAGGATCTCCCCTCTCGGACTGGAGATCAGGCCTGCCATTACCTTGGCCCCTACCTGAGCCAAGTTTGCTTTTTCAGACATCTGTCCCCACAGCCCTGGCAAACACAGCCTCTAGGCTGGGTCCTCTGGAGCCATACCACAGGACCGTGCCTGCTCTCTCCTGGGAAACTCTGTCCATTCCTTTGGCCACACACCTCCAGAATAGGAGAAACCTCAAGGCCCCCGAGGACATACCATTACCGGGAGCCTCCCTGCACACACAGGGGCCTTCAGACACAAGCTGAGCTGCTAGCTACATGAAGGCATGCACACAGATGTCAACAGAGATAGAAGGTTGAGCCGGACAGGCACTCAGGCCCTAATCTCAACTCTTGCTTTGTTTTCCAGGTGTCACTCCTCAGAGGCTTTGGTTCGAAGAACAGGATATGGGGCTTTCCTGAGGCACTGAACAGAACTTCTCTCGTCTCCACATGGGAAGCTTCCTTGTTGGAGCCGTGTCATACACCTCAGATTGGAGAATCCTGCAGAGTCCCTGAGCCACCTCCACATTCCAAGGTCTCCCAGGCCACCAAGCCACAGTAGGACTCATCTTCAGGAGAGTCCATTTCAACTCTCCCCTCTGGGTAGCTCACCCAGGAGCCCGCAGATTGAGCCTGCCTTGTCCTGACTAAAGAGTGGGAATATGACGTGGCGATCCCAGGCATCCATGCTTAGACACCTGCTCTCGAGTCTTTCCGTATGAGGCCTCCTGGAACCATCCAATAGCACTCGACTTTCGTGCAGAAGGAAACCTTGAGGTTTGGAGTAGTTCACAAATCCCATCGTAGGCAAACCTTCCTGGCCTCATGAGGCCCCCACACCATTCAGGAAGAGGCCATGCTGGACAAAAACTCTAGCCTGAGGCACGTCTCATAGTTGAAATGACCTCAGTGCAGGAGATCTCGATTCAGCCTCTCAGAGTGGGCCTGCCGTGCCATCGGTCCCAAACCTCACGCTAGCTTGTGTTTTCAGACTTCCTTCCTCACACTCCTGGCAAACAAGCCCTCCGGACTAGGAACTCCAGAACCACAACCCAGCCCAGGGTCTGCCCAAGGGAAGAAAAACGTTTCCCTGTGGGGCTCTCTCCAGAAAACCCAGATGAGGATCAACCTGCTCGGGCCTCGACGGTACCCGAACTGGATAGGCTGCTCTGGGCACTCATGCTCTGTCTGACACAGCCTGAAGCCAGACGTCCAGACAGACAAGGAGACAGCTGGCCACACACCCAGCACTTCGGACACGCCATGGTCTTATGCCGTCACCTCTTCCTATCCTTTGTTTTCAGATATCTGAACCTAGACATTATATCAATTCTCCACACAGCTGGGTATCGCAAGCACAACACAGAACTCCTCCTTCCCCGTGGCTGTAAAGCTTGCTCTTGGCATGGAGTCACACCTTCAGGGTGGGAGAAACCTTCCTGGTCCCTGATGCCACGCCCAAACTTGAGTGCTGCTTGGGCACAAATTCACACTCTGACCCTCAGCATGAGCCCCATGTCAAAGAAAGGCCTGTCAGGGCCTGGGCCAAGAGCCCGCATATGGGGCTTGCCAAGCCCCTATGCACCCAATCCTCACCAGTGTTTGAGTTTTCCAGTCGCCCCGCCCGTACCTGGGGCTCTGCTCTGGAATCCCTTTCTTGGAGAGACACGTGAGCCAGACAACACTTTTCCACCCTTCCCACAAAATGACCCCAAACTCTTGGGAGCTGGGACAAATCCCCAGAGAGGGATACTCGTCCACAGTCCCTGAGGCCACCCCTCCAATCCACGGCTATCTCGGACACAACATCCAGAGACAAAAGCCTGAAGGAACGCCTCCCACTAGCCCTTGTTTCAGAGGCCCAGGAGCTCCCTCTCGGGCTGTACATCCGGCCTGCCATACCCTAGGCGCCACTCATAAGCTGAGTTTGTGTTTTCAGACTTCTGTGCCCTCAGCCTGGACCCACACAACCGCCAGGCTAGGGCCTCTGGAGCCACTGCGAAAGATTGTGCCTGCCCTCTCCAAGGAAATTGTGCCCAATCCATTGACCACAACCCTACAGGTTAGGGAAAAGCTCCAAGGCCCCTGAGGCCAACAATAGTGTAGGCCACCGTGGACTAAGAGGGGCTCTCTGACACCAGCGGAGCAACTATCTCCACTTAGACTCTCAGACAGTGGCCCCAGAGACAGAAGGTTGAAATGGACAGGCCCCCAGGCCCTAATCTGAACCTTAGCTCTGGTTTCCATGTGTCCGTCCTCAGAGGTCTGTTTTCGTAGACCAGCACACGGGGCTTTTCTGAGGCACCGAACCAAACCTCTCTCGCCTCCACATGGGGAGCTTACTTACTGGGGATGTATCAAACCCTTCAGGTAAGAGAGTTCCGCAGGGCCACTGAACAACCAGCACATTCCAAGGTTTCCATGGACCCAAACGCACATTATGACGCATCCTCAGGAGAGGCCATTTCAACTCAGCCCCCTGGTTAGCGTGCCCCAGAGGCAGCAGATCAAACATATCTTGTGGCTAATGGCCAATGGGAATGCGAGGCATGCTGTACAGGGATCCATCCTTCGAACCGTGCTCTCCAGTCCTTCCGTATGGTATGTCCTGGAGCCATGCAACAGGACTCGAATGTCCCACAGAAGGAAACCTGGTGGTTTGGGGCAACCTCCAATCTCAGCGTGGGAAAACTTCCTTGGCCTCATGAGGCCCCCGCTTCATGAAGGTGCCATCATGGACACATACTCCAGCCTCAGCCAACGTCTGATCCTCAGCCTGACTTCAGATGCAGGAGATTTTGATTCAGCCTCTGCCTAGTGGGCCTGCTCTGCCCTTGGCTCCAATCCTCACTTTAGCTTGTGTTCCTAGACTTCCGTCCTCACACTCCTGGCCCACAAACCCTCCCTACTGGGAATTCTGGGGCCACAATGAAGCACTCCGCCTGCCTCCCAGGAGAAAAACTTTGTCTATGGTGCTGCCCAGAAACCCCAAATGAGGATCAAACTGCTTGGCCCTCGGCAACACCCCAATTGCATAGGCTACCTTAAACACTGATGCTCTGTCGCAAATAGCCTGAGCCCAGACCTTCCAACAGACACCGACACAGCTGGCTGCACACCCAGCACATTGGACCCGCCACTGCCTTAGGCCACCATCCATTCCCAACCTGGGTTTTCAGTCATCAGAACCTAGACCTTATCTCCAATCCCTGCACAGGGGGGAACCTGATGCACAAGTCAGAACCCCTCCTTCCCCATGGCAAGAAACCTTGCTGCTGGCAGTGAGTCAAACCTTCAGTGTAGGAGAAAACGGCATGGCCCATGAGGCCACGCCCATGTGTGAGGGCCGCCTTGGGCACAAACACACATTGTGACCCTCAGCGTGAGTACCTTATTCAAGTAACGCCTCTCAGTGATTGGACCAAGAGCCCGCATATGTGGCTTGCCATGCCCATAGGCACGCAGGACTAACTAGATGGTGTGTATTCCAGTTGAGGGAACCCACTGCTGTGCTCTAGAGTCCCTCTCCTGGGGGGTCCCCTGTGGCAGAAAACAGTACTCTTCCCTTCCCACAGAATGAACCCAAACACTTGGGAGCTTGGACAATCCCCCGAGAGGAAGGCTCTTCCTCGGCCCCTGAAGCAACCCCTACCCTGAACGGCCACTGTGAACGCAACACCCAGAGACAAATGCCTGAGCGACTGCCTCCCACTTGCCCTCCTTTGATATCCAGAGGATCTCCCCTCTCGGACTGGAGATCAGGCCTGCCATTACCTTGGCCCCTACCTGAGCCAAGTTTGCTTTTTCAGACATCTGTCCCCACAGCCCTGGCAAACACAGCCTCTAGGCTGGGTCCTCTGGAGCCATACCACAGGACCGTGCCTGCTCTCTCCTGGGAAACTCTGTCCATTCCTTTGGCCACACACCTCCAGAATAGGAGAAACCTCAAGGCCCCCGAGGACATACCATTACCGGGAGCCTCCCTGCACACACAGGGGCCTTCAGACACAAGCTGAGCTGCTAGCTACATGAAGGCATGCACACAGATGTCAACAGAGATAGAAGGTTGAGCCGGACAGGCACTCAGGCCCTAATCTCAACTCTTGCTTTGTTTTCCAGGTGTCACTCCTCAGAGGCTTTTGTTCGAAGAACAGGATATGGGGCTTTCCTGAGGCACTGAACAGAACTTCTCTCGTCTCCACATGGGAAGCTTCCTTGTTGGAGCCGTGTCATACACCTCAGATTGGAGAATCCTGCAGAGTCCCTGAGCCACCTCCACATTCCAAGGTCTCCCAGGCCACCAAGCCACAGTAGGACTCATCTTCAGGAGAGTCCATTTCAACTCTCCCCTCTGGGTAGCTCACCCAGGAGCCCGCAGATTGAGCCTGCCTTGTCCTGACTAAAGAGTGGGAATATGACGTGGCGATCCCAGGCATCCATGCTTAGACACCTGCTCTCGAGTCTTTCCGTATGAGGCCTCCTGGAACCATCCAATAGCACTCGACTTTCGTGCAGAAGGAAACCTTGAGGTTTGGAGTAGTTCACAAATCCCATCGTAGGCAAACCTTCCTGGCCTCATGAGGCCCCCACAACATTCAGGAAGAGGCCATGCTGGACAAAAACTCTAGCCTGAGGCACGTCTCAGAGTTGAAATGACCTCAGTGCAGGAGATCTCGATTCAGCCTCTCAGAGTGGGCCTGCCGTGCCATCGGTCCCAAACCTCACGCTAGCTTGTGTTTTCAGACTTCCATCCTCACACTCCTGGCAAACAAGCCCTCCGGACTAGGAACTCCAGAACCACAACCCAGCCCAGGGTCTGCCCAAGGGAAGAAAAACGTTTCCCTGTGGGGCTCTCTCCAGAAAACCCAGATGAGGATCAACCTGCTCGGGCCTCGACCGGTACCCGAACTGGATAGGCTGCTCTGGGCACTCATGCTCTGTCTGACACAGCCTGAAGCCAGACGTCCAGACAGACAAGGAGACAGCTGGCCGCACACCCAGCACTTCGGACACGCCATGGTCTTATGCCGTCACTTCTTCCTAACCTTGGTTTTCAGATATCTGAACCTAGACATTATATCAATTCTCCACACAGCTGGGTATCGCAAGCACAACACAGAACTCCTCCTTCCCCGTGGCTGTAAAGCTTACTCTTGGCATGGAGTCACACCTTCAGGGTGGGAGAAACCTTCCTGGTCCCTGATGCCACGCCCAAACTTGAGTGCTGCTTGGGCACAAATTCACACTCTGACCCTCAGCATGAGCCCCATGTCAAAGAAAGGCCTGTCAGGGCCTGGGCCAAGAGCCCGCATATGGGGCTTGCCAAGCCCCTATGCACCCAATCCTCACCAGTGTTTGAGTTTTCCAGTCGCCCCGCCCGTACCTGGGGCTCTGCTCTGGAATCCCTTTCTTGGAGAGACACGTGAGCCAGACAACACTTTTCCACCCTTCCCACAAAATGACCCCAAACTCTTGGGAGCTGGGACAAATCCCCAGAGAGGGATACTCGTCCACAGTCCCTGAGGCCACCCCTCCAATCCACGGCTATCTCGGACACAACATCCAGAGACAAAAGCCTGAAGGAACGCCTCCCACTCGCCCTTGTTTCAGAGGCCGAGGAGCTCCCTCTCGGGCTGTACATCCGGCCTGCCATACCCTAGGCGCCACTCATAAGCTGAGTTTGTGTTTTCAGACTTCTGTGCCCTCAGCCTGGACCCACACAACCGCCAGGCTAGGGCCTCTGGAGCCACTGCGAAAGATTGTGCCTGCCCTCTCCAAGGAAATTGTGCCCAATCCATTGACCACAACCCTACAGGTTAGGGAAAAGCTCCAAGGCCCCTGAGGCCAACAATAGTGTAGGCCACCGTGGACTAAGAGGGGCTCTCTGACACCAGCGGAGCAACTATCTCCACTTAGACTCTCAGACAGTGGCCCCAGAGACAGAAGGTTGAAATGGACAGGCCCCCAGGCCCTAATCTGAACCTTAGCTCTGGTTTCCATGTGTCCGTCCTCAGAGGTCTGTTTTCGTAGACCAGCACACGGGGCTTTTCTGAGGCACCAAACCAAACCTCTCTCGCCTCCACATGGGGAGCTTACTTACTGGGGATGTATCAAACCCTTCAGGTAGGAGAGTTCCGCAGGGCCACTGAACAACCAGCACATTCCAAGGTTTCCATGGACCCAAACGCACATTATGACGCATCCTCAGGAGAGGCCATTTCAACTCAGCCCCCTGGTTAGCGTGCCCCAGAGGCAGCAGATCAAACATATCTTGTGGCTAATGGCCAATGGGAATGCGAGGCATGCTGTACAGGGATCCATCCTTCGAACCGTGCTCTCCAGTCCTTCCGTATGGTATGTCCTGGAGCCATGCAACAGGACTCGAATGTCCCACAGAAGGAAACCTGGTGGTTTGGGGCAACCTCCAATCTCAGCGTGGGAAAACTTCCTTGGCCTCATGAGGCCCCCGCTTCATGAAGGTGCCATCATGGACACATACTCCAGCCTCAGCCAACGTCTGATCCTCAGCCTGACTTCAGATGCAGGAGATTTTGATTCAGCCTCTGCCTAGTGGGCCTGCTCTGCCCTTGGCTCCAATCCTCACTTTAGCTTGTGTTCCTAGACTTCCGTCCTCACACTCCTGGCCCACAAACCCTCCCTACTGGGAATTCTGGGGCCACAATGAAGCACTCCGCCTGCCTCCCAGGAGAAAAACTTTGTCTATGGTGCTGCCCAGAAACCCCAAATGAGGATCAAACTGCTTGGCCCTCGGCAACACCCCAATTGCATAGGCTACCTTAAACACTGATGCTCTGTCGCAAATAGCCTGAGCCCAGACCTTCCAACAGACACCGACACAGCTGGCTGCACACCCAGCACATTGGACCCGCCACTGCCTTAGGCCACCATCCATTCCCAACCTGGGTTTTCAGTCATCAGAACCTAGACCTTATCTCCAATCCCTGCACAGGGGGGAACCTGATGCACAAGTCAGAACCCCTCCTTCCCCATGGCAAGAAACCTTGCTGCTGGCAGTGAGTCAAACCTTCAGTGTAGGAGAAAACGGCATGGCCCATGAGGCCACGCCCATGTGTGAGGGCCGCCTTGGGCACAAACACACATTGTGACCCTCAGCGTGAGTACCTTATTCAAGTAACGCCTCTCAGTGATTGGACCAAGAGCCCGCATATGTGGCTTGCCATGCCCATAGGCACGCAGGACTAACTAGATGGTGTGTATTCCAGTTGAGGGAACCCACTGCTGTGCTCTAGAGTCCCTCTCCTGGGGGGTCCCCTGTGGCAGAAAACAGTACTCTTCCCTTCCCACAGAATGAACCCAAACACTTGGGAGCTTGGACAATCCCCCGAGAGGAAGGCTCTTCCTCGGCCCCTGAAGCAACCCCTACCCTGAACGGCCACTGTGAACGCAACACCCAGAGACAAAAGCCTGAGCGACTGCCTCCCACTTGCCCTCCTTTGATATCCAGAGGATCTCCCCTCTCGGACTGGAGATCAGGCCTGCCATTACCTTGGCCCCTACCTGAGCCAAGTTTGCTTTTTCAGACATCTGTCCCCACAGCCCTGGCAAACACAGCCTCTAGGCTGGGTCCTCTGGAGCCATACCACAGGACCATGCCTGCTCTCTCCTGGGAAACTCTGTCCATTCCTTTGGCCACACACCTCCAGAATAGGAGAAACCTCAAGGCCCCCGAGGACATACCATTACCGGGAGCCTCCCTGCACACACAGGGGCCTTCGGACTCAAGCTGAGCTGCTACCTCCATGAAGGCATGCACACAGATGTCAACAGAGATAGAAGGTTGAGCCGGACAGGCCCTTAGGCCCTAATCTCAACTCTTGCTTTGTTTTCCAGGTGTCACTCCTCAGAGGCTTTTGTTCGAAGAACAGGATATGGGGCTTCCCTGAGGCACTGAACAGAACTTCTCTCGTCTCCACATGGGAAGCTTCCTTGTTGGAGCCGTGTCAAACACCTCAGATTGGAGAATCCTGCAGAGTCCCTGAGCCACCTCCACATTCCAAGGTCTCCCAGGCCACCAAGCCACAGTAGGACTCATCTTCAGGAGAGTCCATTTCAACTCTCCCCTCTGGGTAGCTCACCCAGGAGCCCACAGATTGAGCCTGCCTTGTCCTGACTAAAGAGTGGGAATATGAGGTGGCTTTCCCAGGCATCCATGCTTAGACACCTGCTCTCGAGTCTTTCCGTATGGGGCCTACTGGAACCATCCAATAGCACTCGACTTTCGTGCAGAAGGAAACCTTGAGGTTTGGAGTAGTTCACAAATCCCATCGTAGGCAAACCTTCCTGGCCTCATGAGGCCCCCACACCATTCAGGAAGAGGCCATGCTGGACAAAAACTCTAGCCTGAGGCACGTCTCATAGTTGAAATGACCTCAGTGCAGGAGATCTCGATTCAGCCTCTCAGAGTGGGCCTGCCGTGCCATCGGTCCCAAACCTCAAGCTAGCTTGTGTTTTCAGACTTCCATCCTCACACTCCTGGCAAACAAGCCCTCCGGACTAGGAACTCCAGAACCACAACCCAGCCCAGGGTCTGCCCAAGGGAAGAAAAACGTTTCCCTGTGGGGCTCTCTCCAGAAAACCCAGATGAGGATCAACCTGCTCGGGCCTCGACCGGTACCCGAACTGGATAGGCTGCTCTGGGCACTCATGCTCTGTCTGACACAGCCTGAAGCCAGACGTCCAGACAGACAAGGAGACAGCTGGCCGCACACCCAGCACTTCGGACACGCCATGGTCTTATGCCGTCACTTCTTCCTAACCTTGGTTTTCAGATATCTGAACCTAGACATTATATCAATTCTCCACACAGCTGGGTATCGCAAGCACAACACAGAACTCCTCCTTCCCCGTGGCTGTAAAGCTTACTCTTGGCATGGAGTCACACCTTCAGGGTGGGAGAAACCTTCCTGGTCCCTGATGCCACGCCCAAACTTGAGTGCTGCTTGGGCACAAATTCACACTCTGACCCTCAGCATGAGCCCCATGTCAAAGAAAGGCCTGTCAGGGCCTGGGCCAAGAGCCCGCATATGGGGCTTGCCAAGCCCCTATGCACCCAATCCTCACCAGTGTTTGAGTTTTCCAGTCGCCCCGCCCGTACCTGGGGCTCTGCTCTGGAATCCCTTTCTTGGAGAGACACGTGAGCCAGACAACACTTTTCCACCCTTCCCACAAAATGACCCCAAACTCTTGGGAGCTGGGACAAATCCCCAGAGAGGGATACTCGTCCACAGTCCCTGAGGCCACCCCTCCAATCCACGGCTATCTCGGACACAACATCCAGAGACAAAAGCCTGAAGGAACGCCTCCCACTCGCCCTTGTTTCAGAGGCCCAGGAGCTCCCTCTCGGGCTGTACATCCGGCCTGCCATACCCTAGGCGCCACTCATAAGCTGAGTTTGTGTTTTCAGACTTCTGTGCCCTCAGCCTGGACCCACACAACCGCCAGGCTAGGGCCTCTGGAGCCACTGCGAAAGATTGTGCCTGCCCTCTCCAAGGAAATTGTGCCCAATCCATTGACCACAATCCTACAGGTTAGGGAAAAGCTCCAAGGCCCCTGAGGCCAACAATAGTGTAGGCCACCGTGGACTAAGAGGGGCTCTCTGACACCAGCGGAGCAACTATCTCCACTTAGACTCTCAGACAGTGGCCCCAGAGACAGAAGGTTGAAATGGACAGGCCCCCAGGCCCTAATCTGAACCTTAGCTCTGGTTTCCATGTGTCCGTCCTCAGAGGTCTGTTTTCGTAGACCAGCACACGGGGCTTTTCTGAGGCACCAAACCAAACCTCTCTCGCCTCCACATGGGGAGCTTACTTACTGGGGATGTATCAAACCCTTCAGGTAGGAGAGTTCCGCAGGGCCACTGAACAACCAGCACATTCCAAGGTTTCCATGGACCCAAACGCACATTATGACGCATCCTCAGGAGAGGCCATTTCAACTCAGCCCCCTGGTTAGCGTGCCCCAGAGGCAGCAGATCAAACATATCTTGTGGCTAATGGCCAATGGGAATGCGAGGCATGCTGTACAGGGATCCATCCTTCGAACCGTGCTCTCCAGTCCTTCCGTATGGTATGTCCTGGAGCCATGCAACAGGACTCGAATGTCCCACAGAAGGAAACCTGGTGGTTTGGGGCAACCTCCAATCTCAGCGTGGGAAAACTTCCTTGGCCTCATGAGGCCCCCGCTTCATGAAGGTGCCATCATGGACACATACTCCAGCCTCAGCCAACGTCTGATCCTCAGCCTGACTTCAGATGCAGGAGATTTTGATTCAGCCTCTGCCTAGTGGGCCTGCTCTGCCCTTGGCTCCAATCCTCACTTTAGCTTGTGTTCCTAGACTTCCGTCCTCACACTCCTGGCCCACAAACCCTCCCTACTGGGAATTCTGGGGCCACAATGAAGCACTCCGCCTGCCTCCCAGGAGAAAAACTTTGTCTATGGTGCTGCCCAGAAACCCCAAATGAGGATCAAACTGCTTGGCCCTCGGCAACACCCCAATTGCATAGGCTACCTTAAACACTGATGCTCTGTCGCAAATAGCCTGAGCCCAGACCTTCCAACAGACACCGACACAGCTGGCTGCACACCCAGCACATTGGACCCGCCACTGCCTTAGGCCACCATCCATTCCCAACCTGGGTTTTCAGTCATCAGAACCTAGACCTTATCTCCAATCCCTGCACAGGGGGGAACCTGATGCACAAGTCAGAACCCCTCCTTCCCCATGGCAAGAAACCTTGCTGCTGGCAGTGAGTCAAACCTTCAGTGTAGGAGAAAACGGCATGGCCCATGAGGCCACGCCCATGTGTGAGGGCCGCCTTGGGCACAAACACACATTGTGACCCTCAGCGTGAGTACCTTATTCAAGTAACGCCTCTCAGTGATTGGACCAAGAGCCCGCATATGTGGCTTGCCATGCCCATAGGCACGCAGGACTAACTAGATGGTGTGTATTCCAGTTGAGGGAACCCACTGCTGTGCTCTAGAGTCCCTCTCCTGGGGGGTCCCCTGTGGCAGAAAACAGTACTCTTCCCTTCCCACAGAATGAACCCAAACACTTGGGAGCTTGGACAATCCCCCGAGAGGAAGGCTCTTCCTCGGCCCCTGAAGCAACCCCTACCCTGAACGGCCACTGTGAACGCAACACCCAGAGACAAAAGCCTGAGCGACTGCCTCCCACTTGCCCTCCTTTGATATCCAGAGGATCTCCCCTCTCGGACTGGAGATCAGGCCTGCCATTACCTTGGCCCCTACCTGAGCCAAGTTTGCTTTTTCAGACATCTGTCCCCACAGCCCTGGCAAACACAGCCTCTAGGCTGGGTCCTCTGGAGCCATACCACAGGACCATGCCTGCTCTCTCCTGGGAAACTCTGTCCATTCCTTTGGCCACACACCTCCAGAATAGGAGAAACCTCAAGGCCCCCGAGGACATACCATTACCGGGAGCCTCCCTGCACACACAGGGGCCTTCAGACACAAGCTGAGCTGCTAGCTACATGAAGGCATGCACACAGATGTCAACAGAGATAGAAGGTTGAGCCGGACAGGCACTCAGGCCCTAATCTCAACTCTTGCTTTGTTTTCCAGGTGTCACTCCTCAGAGGCTTTGGTTCGAAGAACAGGATATGGGGCTTTCCTGAGGCACTGAACAGAACTTCTCTCGTCTCCACATGGGAAGCTTCCTTGTTGGAGCCGTGTCAAACACCTCAGGTTGGAGAATCCTGCAGAGTCCCTGAGCCACCTCCACATTCCAAGGTCTCCCAGGCCACCAAGCCACAGTAGGACTCATCTTCAGGAGAGTCCATTTCAACTCTCCCCTCTGGGTAGCTCACCCAGGAGCCCGCAGATTGAGCCTGCCTTGTCCTGACTAAAGAGTGGGAATATGAGGTGGCGTTCCCAGGCATCCACGCTTAGACACCTGCTCTCGAGGCTTTCCGTATGGGGCCTCCTGGAACCATCCAATAGCGCTCGACTTTCGTGCAGAAGGAAACCTTGAGGTTTGGAGTAGTTCACAAATCCCATCGTAGGCAAACCTTCCTGGCCTCATGAGGCCCCCACACCATTCAGGAAGAGGCCATGCTGGACAAAAACTCTAGCCTGAGGCACGTCTCAGAGTTGAAATGACCTCAGTGCAGGAGATCTCGATTCAGCCTCTCAGAGTGGGCCTGCCGTGCCATCGGTCCCAAACCTCACGCTAGCTTGTGTTTTCAGACTTCCTTCCTCACACTCCTGGCAAACAAGCCCTCTGGACTAGGAACTCCAGAACCACAACCCAGCCCAGGGTCTGCCCAAGGGAAGAAAAACGTTTCCCTGTGGGGCTCTCTCCAGAAAACCCAGATGAGGATCAACCTGCTCGGGCCTCGACGGTACCCGAACTGGATAGGCTGCTCTGGGCACTCATGCTCTGTCTGACACAGCCTGAAGCAGACGTCCAGACAGACAAGGAGACAGCTGGCCGCACACCCAGCACTTCGGACACGCCATGGTCTTATGCCGTCACCTCTTCCTAACCTTGGTTTTCAGATATCTGAACCTAGACATTATATCAATTCTCCACACTGCTGGGTATCGCAAGCACAACACAGAACTCCTCCTTCCCCGTGGCTGTAAAGCTTGCTCTTGGCATGGAGTCACACCTTCAGGGTGGGAGAAACCTTCCTGGTCCCTGATGCCACGCCCAAACTTGAGTGCTGCTTGGGCACAAATTCACACTCTGACCCTCAGCATGAGCCCCATGTCAAAGGAAGGCCTGTCAGGGCCTGGGCCAAGAGCCCGCATATGGGGCTTGCCAAGCCCCTATGCACCCAATCCTCACCAGTGTTTGAGTTTTCCAGTCGCCCCGCCCGTACCTGGGGCTCTGCTCTGGAATCCCTTTCTTGGAGAGACACATGAGCCAGACAACACTTTTCCACCCTTCCCACAAAATGACCCCAAACTCTTGGGAGCTGGGACAAATCCCCAGAGAGGGATACTCGTCCACAGTCCCTGAGGCCACCCCTCCAATCCACGGCTATCTCGGACACAACATCCAGAGACAAAAGCCTGAAGGAACGCCTCCCACTCGCCCTTGTTTCAGAGGCCCAGGAGCTCCCTCTCGGGCTGTACATCCGGCCTGCCATACCCTAGGCGCCACTCATAAGCTGAGTTTGTGTTTTCAGACTTCTGTGCCCTCAGCCTGGACCCACACAACCGTCAGGCTAGGGCCTCTGGCGCCACAGCGAAAGATTGTGCCTGCACTTTCCAAGGAAATTGTGCCCAATCCATTGACCACAACCCTACAGGTTAGGGAAAAGCTCTAAGGCCCCTGAGGCCATCAATAGTGTAGGCCACCGTGGACTAAGAGGGGCTCTCTGACACCAGCGGAGCAACTATCTCCACTTAGACTCTCAGACAGTGTCCCCAGAGACAGAAGGTTGAAATGGACAGGCCCCCAGGCCCTAATCTGAACCTTAGCTTTGGTTTCCATGTGTCCGTCCTCAGAGGTCTGTTTTCGTTGACCAGCACACGGGGCTTTTCTGAGGCACCAAACCAAACCTCTCTCGTCTCCACATGGGGAGCTTTCTGACTGGGGATGTATCAAACCCTTCAGGTAGGAGAGTTCCGCAGGGCCACTGAACAACCAGCACATTCCAAGGTTTCCATGGACCCAAACGCACATTATGACGCATCCTCAGGAGAGGCCATTTCAACTCAGCCCCCTGGTTAGCGTGCCCCAGAGGCAGCAGATCAAACATATCTTGTGGCTAATGGCCAATGGGAATGCGAGGCATGCTGTACAGGGATCCATCCTTCGAACCGTGCTCTCCAGTCCTTCCGTATGGTATGTCCTGGAGCCATGCAACAGGACTCGAATGTCCCACAGAAGGAAACCTGGTGGTTTGGGGCAACCTCCAAACTCAGCGTGGAAAAACTTCCTTGGCCTCATGAGGCCCCCGCTTCATGAAGGTGCCATCATGGACACATACTCCAGCCTCAGCCAACGTCTGATCCTCAGCCTGACTTCAGATGCAGGAGATTTTGATTCAGCCTCTGCCTAGTGGGCCTGCTCTGCCCTTGGCTCCAATCCTCACTTTAGCTTGTGTTCCTAGACTTCCGTCCTCACACTCCTGGCCCACAAACCCTCCCTACTGGGAATTCTGGGGCCACAATGAAGCACTCCGCCTGCCTCCCAGGAGAAAAACTTTGTCTATGGTGCTGCCCAGAAACCCCAAATGAGGATCAAACTGCTTGGCCCTCGGCAACACCCCAATTGCATAGGCTACCTTAAACACTGATGCTCTGTCGCAAATAGCCTGAGCCCAGACCTTCCAACAGACACCGACACAGCTGGCTGCACACCCAGCACATTGGACCCGCCACTGCCTTAGGCCACCATCCATTCCCAACCTGGGTTTTCAGTCATCAGAACCTAGACCTTATCTCCAATCCCTGCACAGGGGGGAACCTGATGCACAAGTCAGAACCCCTCCTTCCCCATGGCAAGAAACCTTGCTGCTGGCAGTGAGTCAAACCTTCAGTGTAGGAGAAAACGGCATGGCCCATGAGGCCACGCCCATGTGTGAGGGCCGCCTTGGGCACAAACACACATTGTGACCCTCAGCGTGAGTACCTTATTCAAGTAACGCCTCTCAGTGATTGGACCAAGAGCCCGCATATGTGGCTTGCCATGCCCATAGGCACGCAGGACTAACTAGATGGTGTGTATTCCAGTTGAGGGAACCCACTGCTGTGCTCTAGAGTCCCTCTCCTGGGGGGTCCCCTGTGGCAGAAAACAGTACTCTTCCCTTCCCACAGAATGAACCCAAACACTTGGGAGCTTGGACAATCCCCCGAGAGGAAGGCTCTTCCTCGGCCCCTGAAGCAACCCCTACCCTGAACGGCCACTGTGAACGCAACACCCAGAGACAAAAGCCTGAGCGACTGCCTCCCACTTGCCCTCCTTTGATATCCAGAGGATCTCCCCTCTCGGACTGGAGATCAGGCCTGCCATTACCTTGGCCCCTACCTGAGCCAAGTTTGCTTTTTCAGACATCTGTCCCCACAGCCCTGGCAAACACAGCCTCTAGGCTGGGTCCTCTGGAGCCATACCACAGGACCATGCCTGCTCTCTCCTGGGAAACTCTGTCCATTCCTTTGGCCACACACCTCCAGAATAGGAGAAACCTCAAGGCCCCCGAGGACATACCATTACCGGGAGCCTCCCTGCACACACAGGGGCCTTCAGACACAAGCTGAGCTGCTAGCTACATGAAGGCATGCACACAGATGTCAACAGAGATAGAAGGTTGAGCCGGACAGGCACTCAGGCCCTAATCTCAACTCTTGCTTTGTTTTCCAGGTGTCACTCCTCAGAGGCTTTGGTTCGAAGAACAGGATATGGGGCTTTCATGAGGCACTGAACAGAACTTCTCTCGTCTCCACATGGGAAGCTTCCTTGTTGGAGCCGTGTCAAACACCTCAGGTTGGAGAATCCTGCAGAGTCCCTGAGCCACCTCCACATTCCAAGGTCTCCCAGGCCACCAAGCCACAGTAGGACTCATCTTCAGGAGAGTCCATTTCAACTCTCCCCTCTGGGTAGCTCACCCAGGAGCCCGCAGATTGAGCCTGCCTTGTCCTGACTAAAGAGTGGGAATATGAGGTGGCGTTCCCAGGCATCCACGCTTAGACACCTGCTCTCGAGGCTTTCCGTATGGGGCCTCCTGGAACCATCCAATAGCGCTCGACTTTCGTGCAGAAGGAAACCTTGAGGTTTGGAGTAGTTCACAAATCCCATCGTAGGCAAACCTTCCTGGCCTCATGAGGCCCCCACACCATTCAGGAAGAGGCCATGCTGGACAAAAACTCTAGCCTGAGGCACGTCTCATAGTTGAAATGACCTCAGTGCAGGAGATCTCGATTCAGCCTCTCAGAGTGGGCCTGCCGTGCCATCGGTCCCAAACCTCACGCTAGCTTGTGTTTTCAGAATTCTTCCTCACACTCCTGGCAAACAAGCCCTCCGGACTAGGAACTCCAGAACCACAACCCAGCCCAGGGTCTGCCCAAGGGAAGAAAAACGTTTCCCTGTGGGGCTCTCTCCAGAAAACCCAGATGAGGATCAACCTGCTCGGGCCTCGACGGTACCCGAACTGGATAGGCTGCTCTGGGCACTCATGCTCTGTCTGACACAGCCTGAAGCCAGACGTCCAGACAGACAAGGAGACAGCTGGCCGCACACCCAGCACTTCGGACACGCCATGGTCTTATGCCGTCACCTCTTCCTAACCTTGGTTTTCAGATATCTGAACCTAGACATTATATCAATTCTCCACACAGCTGGGTATCGCAAGCACAACACAGAACTCCTCCTTCCCCGTGGCTGTAAAGCTTGCTCTTGGCATGGAGTCACACCTTCAGGGTGGGAGAAACCTTCCTGGTCCCTGATGCCACGCCCAAACTTGAGTGCTGCTTGGGCACAAATTCACACTCTGACCCTCAGCATGAGCCCCATGTCAAAGGAAGACCTGTCAGGGCCTGGGCCAAGAGCCCGCATATGGGGCTTGCCAAGCCCCTATGCACCCAATCCTCACCAGTGTTTGAGTTTTCCAGTCGCCCCGCCCGTACCTGGGGCTCTGCTCTGGAATCCCTTTCTTGGAGAGACACATGAGCCAGACAACAGGACTCCACCCTTCCCCCAAAATGACCCCAAACTCTTGGGAGCTGGGACAAATCCCCAGAGAGGGATACTCATCCACAGTCCCTGAGGCCACCCCTCCAATCCACGGCTATCTCGGACACAACATCCAGAGACAAAAGCCTGAAGGAACGCCTCCTTCTCGCCCTTGTTTCAGAGGCCCAGGAGCTCCCTCTCGGGCTGTACATCCGGCCTGCCATACCCTAGGCGCCACTCATAAGCTGAGTTTGTGTTTTCAGACTTCTGTGCCCTCAGCCTGGACCCACACAACCGCCTGGCTAGGGCCTCTGGAGCCACAGCGAAAGATTGTGACTGCCCTCTCCAAGGACATTTTGCCCAATCCATTGACCACAATCCTACAGGTTAGGGAAAAGCTCCAAGGCCCCTGAGGCCATCAATAGTGTAGGCGACCCTGGACTAAGAGGGGCTCTCTGACACCAGCGGAGCAACTATCTCCACTTAGACTCTCAGACAGTGTCCCCAGAGACAGAAGGTTGAAATGGACAGGCCCCCAGGCCCTAATCTGAACCTTAGCTTTGGTTTCCATGTGTCCGTCCTCAGAGGTCTGTTTTCGTTGACCAGCACACGGGGCTTTTCTGAGGCACCAAACCAAACCTCTCTCGTCTCCACATGGGGAGCTTACTGACTGGGGATGTATCAAACCCTTCAGGTAGGAGAGTTCCGCAGGGCCACTGAACAACCAGCACATTCCAAGGTTTCCATGGACCCAAACGCACATTATGACGCATCCTCAGGAGAGGCCATTTCAACTCAGGCCCCTGGTTAGCGTGCCCCAGAGGCAGCAGATCAAACATATCTTGTGGCTAATGGCCAATGGGAATGCGAGGCATGCTGTACAGGGATCCATCCTTCGAACCGTGCTCTCCAGTCCTTCCGTATGGTATGTCCTGGAGCCATGCAACAGGACTCGAATGTCCCACAGAAGGAAACCTGGTGGTTTGGGGCAACCTCCAAACTCAGCGTGGGAAAACTTCCTTGGCCTCATGAGGCCCCCGCTTCATGAAGGTGCCATCATGGACACATACTCCAGCCTCAGCCAACGTCTGATCCTCAGCCTGACTTCAGATGCAGGAGATTTTGATTCAGCCTCTGCCTAGTGGGCCTGCTCTGCCCTTGGCTCCAATCCTCACTTTAGCTTGTGTTCCTAGACTTCCGTCCTCACACTCCTGGCCCACAAACCCTCCCTACTGGGAATTCTGGGGCCACAATGAAGCACTCCGCCTGCCTCCCAGGAGAAAAACTTTGTCTATGGTGCTGCCCAGAAACCCCAAATGAGGATCAAACTGCTTGGCCCTCGGCAACACCCCAATTGCATAGGCTACCTTAAACACTGATGCTCTGTCGCAAATAGCCTGAGCCCAGACCTTCCAACAGACACCGACACAGCTGGCTGCACACCCAGCACATTGGACCCGCCACTGCCTTAGGCCACCATCCATTCCCAACCTGGGTTTTCAGTCATCAGAACCTAGACCTTATCTCCAATCCCTGCACAGGGGGGAACCTGATGCACAAGTCAGAACCCCTCCTTCCCCATGGCAAGAAACCTTGCTGCTGGCAGTGAGTCAAACCTTCAGTGTAGGAGAAAACGGCATGGCCCATGAGGCCACGCCCATGTGTGAGGGCCGCCTTGGGCACAAACACACATTGTGACCCTCAGCGTGAGTACCTTATTCAAGTAACGCCTCTCAGTGATTGGACCAAGAGCCCGCATATGTGGCTTGCCATGCCCATAGGCACGCAGGACTAACTAGATGGTGTGTATTCCAGTTGAGGGAACCCACTGCTGTGCTCTAGAGTCCCTCTCCTGGGGGGTCCCCTGTGGCAGAAAACAGTACTCTTCCCTTCCCACAGAATGAACCCAAACACTTGGGAGCTTGGACAATCCCCCGAGAGGAAGGCTCTTCCTCGGCCCCTGAAGCAACCCCTACCCTGAACGGCCACTGTGAACGCAACACCCAGAGACAAAAGCCTGAGCGACTGCCTCCCACTTGCCCTCCTTTGATATCCAGAGGATCTCCCCTCTCGGACTGGAGATCAGGCCTGCCATTACCTTGGCCCCTACCTGAGCCAAGTTTGCTTTTTCAGACATCTGTCCCCACAGCCCTGGCAAACACAGCCTCTAGGCTGGGTCCTCTGGAGCCATACCACAGGACCATGCCTGCTCTCTCCTGGGAAACTCTGTCCATTCCTTTGGCCACACACCTCCAGAATAGGAGAAACCTCAAGGCCCCCGAGGACATACCATTACCGGGAGCCTCCCTGCACACAAAGGGGCCTTCAGACACAAGCTGAGCTGCTAGCTACATGAAGGCATGCACACAGATGTCAACAGAGATAGAAGGTTGAGCCGGACAGGCACTCAGGCCCTAATCTCAACTCTTGCTTTGTTTTCCAGGTGTCACTCCTCAGAGGCTTTGGTTCGAAGAACAGGATATGGGGCTTTCATGAGGCACTGAACAGAACTTCTCTCGTCTCCACATGGGAAGCTTCCTTGTTGGAGCCGTGTCAAACACCTCAGGTTGGAGAATCCTGCAGAGTCCCTGAGCCACCTCCACATTCCAAGGTCTCCCAGGCCACCAAGCCACAGTAGGACTCATCTTCAGGAGAGTCCATTTCAACTCTCCCCTCTGGGTAGCTCACCCAGGAGCCCGCAGATTGAGCCTGCCTTGTCCTGACTAAAGAGTGGGAATATGAGGTGGCGTTCCCAGGCATCCACGCTTAGACACCTGCTCTCGAGGCTTTCCGTATGGGGCCTCCTGGAACCATCCAATAGCGCTCGACTTTCGTGCAGAAGGAAACCTTGAGTTTTGGAGTAGTTCACAAATCCCATCGTAGGCAAACCTTCCTGGCCTCATGAGGCCCCCACACCATTCAGGAAGAGGCCATGCTGGACAAAAACTCTAGCCTGAGGCACGTCTCATAGTTGAAATGACCTCAGTGCAGGAGATCTCGATTCAGCCTCTCAGAGTGGGCCTGCCGTGCCATCGGTCCCAAACCTCACGCTAGCTTGTGTTTTCAGAATTCTTCCTCACACTCCTGGCAAACAAGCCCTCCGGACTAGGAACTCCAGAACCACAACCCAGCCCAGGGTCTGCCCAAGGGAAGAAAAACGTTTCCCTGTGGGGCTCTCTCCAGAAAACCCAGATGAGGATCAACCTGCTCGGGCCTCGACGGTACCCGAACTGGATAGGCTGCTCTGGGCACTCATGCTCTGTCTGACACAGCCTGAAGCCAGACGTCCAGACAGACAAGGAGACAGCTGGCCGCACACCCAGCACTTCGGACACGCCATGGTCTTATGCCGTCACCTCTTCCTAACCTTGGTTTTCAGATATCTGAACCTAGACATTATATCAATTCTCCACACAGCTGGGTATCGCAAGCACAACACAGAACTCCTCCTTCCCCGTGGCTGTAAAGCTTGCTCTTGGCATGGAGTCACACCTTCAGGGTGGGAGAAACCTTCCTGGTCCCTGATGCCACGCCCAAACTTGAGTGCTGCTTGGGCACAAATTCACACTCTGACCCTCAGCATGAGCCCCATGTCAAAGGAAGGCCTGTCAGGGCCTGGGCCAAGAGCCCGCATATGGGGCTTGCCAAGCCCCTATGCACCCAATCCTCACCAGTGTTTGAGTTTTCCAGTCGCCCCGCCCGTACCTGGGGCTCTGCTCTGGAATCCCTTTCTTGGAGAGACACATGAGCCAGACAACAGGACTCCACCCTTCCCCCAAAATGACCCCAAACTCTTGGGAGCTGGGACAAATCCCCAGAGAGGGATACTCATCCACAGTCCCTGAGGCCACCCCTCCAATCCACGGCTATCTCGGACACAACATCCAGAGACAAAAGCCTGAAGGAACGCCTCCTTCTCGCCCTTGTTTCAGAGGCCCAGGAGCTCCCTCTCGGGCTGTACATCCGGCCTGCCATACCCTAGGCGCCACTCATAAGCTGAGTTTGTGTTTTCAGACTTCTGTGCCCTCAGCCTGGACCCACACAACCGCCTGGCTAGGGCCTCTGGAGCCACAGCGAAAGATTGTGACTGCCCTCTCCAAGGACATTTTGCCCAATCCATTGACCACAATCCTACAGGTTAGGGAAAAGCTCCAAGGCCCCTGAGGCCATCAATAGTGTAGGCGACCCTGGACTAAGAGGGGCTCTCTGACACCAGCGGAGCAACTATCTCCACTTAGACTCTCAGACAGTGTCCCCAGAGACAGAAGGTTGAAATGGACAGGCCCCCAGGCCCTAATCTGAACCTTAGCTTTGGTTTCCATGTGTCCGTCCTCAGAGGTCTGTTTTCGTTGACCAGCACACGGGGCTTTTCTGAGGCACCAAACCAAACCTCTCTCGTCTCCACATGGGGAGCTTACTGACTGGGGATGTATCAAACCCTTCAGGTAGGAGAGTTCCGCAGGGCCACTGAACAACCAGCACATTCCAAGGTTTCCATGGACCCAAACGCACATTATGACGCATCCTCAGGAGAGGCCATTTCAACTCAGGCCCCTGGTTAGCGTGCCCCAGAGGCAGCAGATCAAACATATCTTGTGGCTAATGGCCAATGGGAATGCGAGGCATGCTGTACAGGGATCCATCCTTCGAACCGTGCTCTCCAGTCCTTCCGTATGGTATGTCCTGGAGCCATGCAACAGGACTCGAATGTCCCACAGAAGGAAACCTGGTGGTTTGGGGCAACCTCCAAACTCAGCGTGGAAAAACTTCCTTGGCCTCATGAGGCCCCCGCTTCATGAAGGTGCCATCATGGACACATACTCCAGCCTCAGCCAACGTCTGATCCTCAGCCTGACTTCAGATGCAGGAGATTTTGATTCAGCCTCTGCCTAGTGGGCCTGCTCTGCCCTTGGCTCCAATCCTCACTTTAGCTTGTGTTCCTAGACTTCCGTCCTCACACTCCTGGCCCACAAACCCTCCCTACTGGGAATTCTGGGGCCACAATGAAGCACTCCGCCTGCCTCCCAGGAGAAAAACTTTGTCTATGGTGCTGCCCAGAAACCCCAAATGAGGATCAAACTGCTTGGCCCTCGGCAACACCCCAATTGCATAGGCTACCTTAAACACTGATGCTCTGTCGCAAATAGCCTGAGCCCAGACCTTCCAACAGACACCGACACAGCTGGCTGCACACCCAGCACATTGGACCCGCCACTGCCTTAGGCCACCATCCATTCCCAACCTGGGTTTTCAGTCATCAGAACCTAGACCTTATCTCCAATCCCTGCACAGGGGGGAACCTGATGCACAAGTCAGAACCCCTCCTTCCCCATGGCAAGAAACCTTGCTGCTGGCAGTGAGTCAAACCTTCAGTGTAGGAGAAAACGGCATGGCCCATGAGGCCACGCCCATGTGTGAGGGCCGCCTTGGGCACAAACACACATTGTGACCCTCAGCGTGAGTACCTTATTCAAGTAACGCCTCTCAGTGATTGGACCAAGAGCCCGCATATGTGGCTTGCCATGCCCATAGGCACGCAGGACTAACTAGATGGTGTGTATTCCAGTTGAGGGAACCCACTGCTGTGCTCTAGAGTCCCTCTCCTGGGGGGTCCCCTGTGGCAGAAAACAGTACTCTTCCCTTCCCACAGAATGAACCCAAACACTTGGGAGCTTGGACAATCCCCCGAGAGGAAGGCTCTTCCTCGGCCCCTGAAGCAACCCCTACCCTGAACGGCCACTGTGAACGCAACACCCAGAGACAAAAGCCTGAGCGACTGCCTCCCACTTGCCCTCCTTTGATATCCAGAGGATCTCCCCTCTCGGACTGGAGATCAGGCCTGCCATTACCTTGGCCCCTACCTGAGCCAAGTTTGCTTTTTCAGACATCTGTCCCCACAGCCCTGGCAAACACAGCCTCTAGGCTGGGTCCTCTGGAGCCATACCACAGGACCATGCCTGCTCTCTCCTGGGAAACTCTGTCCATTCCTTTGGCCACACACCTCCAGAATAGGAGAAACCTCAAGGCCCCCGAGGACATACCATTACCGGGAGCCTCCCTGCACACACAGGGGCCTTCAGACACAAGCTGAGCTGCTAGCTACATGAAGGCATGCACACAGATGTCAACAGAGATAGAAGGTTGAGCCGGACAGGCACTCAGGCCCTAATCTCAACTCTTGCTTTGTTTTCCAGGTGTCACTCCTCAGAGGCTTTGGTTCGAAGAACAGGATATGGGGCTTTCCTGAGGCACTGAACAGAACTTCTCTCGTCTCCACATGGGAAGCTTCCTTGTTGGAGCCGTGTCAAACACCTCAGGTTGGAGAATCCTGCAGAGTCCCTGAGCCACCTCCACATTCCAAGGTCTCCCAGGCCACCAAGCCACAGTAGGACTCATCTTCAGGAGAGTCCATTTCAACTCTCCCCTCTGGGTAGCTCACCCAGGAGCCCGCAGATTGAGCCTGCCTTGTCCTGACTAAAGAGTGGGAATATGAGGTGGCGTTCCCAGGCATCCATGCTTAGACACCTGCTCTCGAGGCTTTCCGTATGGGGCCTCCTGGAACCATCCAATAGCGCTCGACTTTCGTGCAGAAGGAAACCTTGAGGTTTGGAGTAGTTCACAAATCCCATCGTAGGCAAACCTTCCTGGCCTCATGAGGCCCCCACACCATTCAGGAAGAGGCCATGCTGGACAAAAACTCTAGCCTGAGGCACGTCTCATAGTTGAAATGACCTCAGTGCAGGAGATCTCGATTCAGCCTCTCAGAGTGGGCCTGCCGTGCCATCGGTCCCAAACCTCACGCTAGCTTGTGTTTTCAGAATTCCTTCCTCACACTCCTGGCAAACAAGCCCTCCGGACTAGGAACTCCAGAACCACAACCCAGCCCAGGGTCTGCCCAAGGGAAGAAAAACGTTTCCCTGTGGGGCTCTCTCCAGAAAACCCAGATGAGGATAAACCTGCTAGGGCCTCGACGGTACCCGAACTGGATAGGCTGCTCTGGGCACTCATGCTCTGTCTGACACAGCCTGAAGCCAGACGTCCAGACAGACAAGGAGACAGCTGGCCGCACACCCAGCACTTCGGACACGCCATGGTCTTATGCCGTCACATCTTCCTAACCTTGGTTTTCAGATATCTGAACCTAGACATTATATCAATTCTCCACACAGCTGGGTATCGCAAGCACAACACAGAACTCCTCCTTCCCCGTGGCTGTAAAGCTTGCTCTTGGCATGGAGTCACACCTTCAGGGTGGGAGAAACCTTCCTGGTCCCTGATGCCACGCCCAAACTTAAGTGCTGCTTGGGCACAAATTCACACTCTGACCCTCAGCATGAGCCCCATGTCAAAGAAAGGCCTGTCAGGGCCTGGGCCAAGAGCCCGCATATGGGGCTTGCCAAGCCCCTATGCACCCAATCCTCACCAGTGTTTGAGTTTTCCAGTCGCCCCGCCCGTACCTGGGGCTCTGCTCTGGAATCCCTTTCTTGGAGAGACACATGAGCCAGACAACAGGACTCCACCCTTCCCCCCAAATGACCCCAAACTCTTGGGAGCTGGGACAAATCCCCAGAGAGGGATACTCATCCACAGTCCCTGAGGCCACCCCTCCAATCCACGGCTATCTCGGACACAACATCCAGAGACAAAAGCCTGAAGGAACGCCTCCTTCTCGCCCTTGTTTCAGAGGCCCAGGAGCTCCCTCTCGGGCTGTACATCCGGCCTGCCATACCCTAGGCGCCACTCATAAGCTGAGTTTGTGTTTTCAGACTTCTGTGCCCTCAGCCTGGACCCACACAACCGCCTGGCTAGGGCCTCTGGAGCCACAGCGAAAGATTGTGACTGCCCTCTCCAAGGACATTTTGCCCAATCCATTGACCACAATCCTACAGGTTAGGGAAAAGCTCCAAGGCCCCTGAGGCCATCAATAGTGTAGGCGACCCTTGACTAAGAGGGGCTCTCTGACACCAGCGGAGCAACTATCTCCACTTAGACTCTCAGACAGTGTCCCCAGAGACAGAAGGTTGAAATGGACAGGCCCCCAGGCCCTAATCTGAACCTTAGCTTTGGTTTCCATGTGTCCGTCCTCAGAGGTCTGTTTTCGTTGACCAGCACACGGGGCTTTTCTGAGGCACCAAACCAAACCTCTCTCGTCTCCACATGGGGAGCTTACTGACTGGGGATGTATCAAACCCTTCAGGTAGGAGAGTTCCGCAGGGCCACTGAACAACCAGCACATTCCAAGGTTTCCATGGACCCAAACGCACATTATGACGCATCCTCAGGAGAGGCCATTTCAACTCAGGCCCCTGGTTAGCGTGCCCCAGAGGCAGCAGATCAAACATATCTTGTGGCTAATGGCCAATGGGAATGCGAGGCATGCTGTACAGGGATCCATCCTTCGAACCGTTCTCTCCAGTCCTTCCGTATGGTATGTCCTGGAGCCATGCAACAGGACTCGAATGTCCCACAGAAGGAAACCTGGTGGTTTGGGGCAACCTCCAAACTCAGCGTGGAAAAACTTCCTTGGCCTCATGAGGCCCCCGCTTCATGAAGGTGCCATCATGGACACATACTCCAGCCTCAGCCAACGTCTGATCCTCAGCCTGACTTCAGATGCAGGAGATTTTGATTCAGCCTCTGCCTAGTGGGCCTGCTCTGCCCTTGGCTCCAATCCTCACTTTAGCTTGTGTTCCTAGACTTCCGTCCTCACACTCCTGGCCCACAAACCCTCCCTACTGGGAATTCTGGGGCCACAATGAAGCACTCCGCCTGCCTCCCAGGAGAAAAACTTTGTCTATGGTGCTGCCCAGAAACCCCAAATGAGGATCAAACTGCTTGGCCCTCGGCAAAACCCCAATTGCATAGGCTACCTTAAACACTGATTCTCTGTCGCAAATAGCCTGAGCCCAGACCTTCCAACAGACACCGACACAGCTGGCTGCACACCCAGCACATTGGACCCGCCACTGCCTTAGGCCACCATCCATTCCCAACCTGGGTTTTCAGTCATCAGAACCTAGACCTTATCTCCAATCCCTGCACAGGGGGGAACCTGATGCACAAGTCAGAACCCCTCCTTCCCCATGGCAAGAAACCTTGCTGCTGGCAGTGAGTCAAACCTTCAGTGTAGGAGAAAACGGCATGGCCCATGAGGCCACGCCCATGTGTGAGGGCCGCCTTGGGCACAAACACACATTGTGACCCTCAGCGTGAGTACCTTATTCAAGTAACGCCTCTCAGTGATTGGACCAAGAGCCCGCATATGTGGCTTGCCATGCCCATAGGCACGCAGGACTAACTAGATGGTGTGTATTCCAGTTGAGGGAACCCACTGCTGTGCTCTAGAGTCCCTCTCCTGGGGGGTCCCCTGTGGCAGAAAACAGTACTCTTCCCTTCCCACAGAATGAACCCAAACACTTGGGAGCTTGGACAATCCCCCGAGAGGAAGGCTCTTCCTCGGCCCCTGAAGCAACCCCTACCCTGAACGGGCACTGTGAACGCAACACCCAGAGACAAAAGCCTGAGCGACTGCCTCCCACTTGCCCTCCTTTGATATCCAGAGGATCTCCCCTCTCGGACTGGAGATCAGGCCTGCCATTACCTTGGCCCCTACCTGAGCCAAGTTTGCTTTTTCAGACATCTGTCCCCACAGCCCTGGCAAACACAGCCTCTAGGCTGGGTCCTCTGGAGCCATACCACAGGACCATGCCTGCTCTCTCCTGGGAAACTCTGTCCATTCCTTTGGCCACACACCTCCAGAATAGGAGAAACCTCAAGGCCCCCGAGGACATACCATTACCGGGAGCCTCCCTGCACACACAGGGGCCTTCAGACACAAGCTGAGCTGCTAGCTACATGAAGGCATGCACACAGATGTCAACAGAGATAGAAGGTTGAGCCGGACAGGCACTCAGGCCCTAATCTCAACTCTTGCTTTGTTTTCCAGGTGTCACTCCTCAGAGGCTTTGGTTCGAAGAACAGGATATGGGGCTTTCCTGAGGCACTGAACAGAACTTCTCTCGTCTCCACATGGGAAGCTTCCTTGTTGGAGCCGTGTCAAACACCTCAGGTTGGAGAATCCTGCAGAGTCCCTGAGCCACCTCCACATTCCAAGGTCTCCCAGGCCACCAAGCCACAGTAGGACTCATCTTCAGGAGAGTCCATTTCAACTCTCCCCTCTGGGTAGCTCACCCAGGAGCCCGCAGATTGAGCCTGCCTTGTCCTGACTAAAGAGTGGGAATATGAGGTGGCGTTCCCAGGCATCCATGCTTAGACACCTGCTCTCGAGGCTTTCCGTATGGGGCCTCCTGGAACCATCCAATAGCGCTCGACTTTCGTGCAGAAGGAAACCTTGAGGTTTGGAGTAGTTCACAAATCCCATCGTAGGCAAACCTTCCTGGCCTCATGAGGCCCCCACACCATTCAGGAAGAGGCCATGCTGGACAAAAACTCTAGCCTGAGGCACGTCTCATAGTTGAAATGACCTCAGTGCAGGAGATCTCAATTCAGCCTCTCAGAGTGGGCCTGCCGTGCCATCGGTCCCAAACCTCACGCTAGCTTGTGTTTTCAGAATTCCTTCCTCACACTCCTGGCAAACAAGCCCTCCGGACTAGGAACTCCAGAACCACAACCCAGCCCAGGGTCTGCCCAAGGGAAGAAAAACGTTTCCCTGTGGGGCTCTCTCCAGAAAACCCAGATGAGGATCAACCTGCTCGGGCCTCGACGGTACCCGAACTGGATAGGCTGCTCTGGGCACTCATGCTCTGTCTGACACAGCCTGAAGCCAGACGTCCAGACAGACAAGGAGACAGCTGGCCGCACACCCAGCACTTCGGACACGCCATGGTCTTATGCCGTCACATCTTCCTAACCTTGGTTTTCAGATATCTGAACCTAGACATTATATCAATTCTCCACACAGCTGGGTATCGCAAGCACAACACAGAACTCCTCCTTCCCCGTGGCTGTAAAGCTTGCTCTTGGCATGGAGTCACACCTTCAGGGTGGGAGAAACCTTCCTGGTCCCTGATGCCACGCCCAAACTTAAGTGCTGCTTGGGCACAAATTCACACTCTGACCCTCAGCATGAGCCCCATGTCAAAGAAAGGCCTGTCAGGGCCTGGGCCAAGAGCCCGCATATGGGGCTTGCCAAGCCCCTATGCACCCAATCCTCACCAGTGTTTGAGTTTTCCAGTCGCCCCGCCCGTACCTGGGGCTCTGCTCTGGAATCCCTTTCTTGGAGAGACACATGAGCCAGACAACACGACTCCACCCTTCCCCCAAAATGACCCCAAACTCTTGGGAGCTGGGACAAATCCCCAGAGAGGGATACTCATCCACAGTCCCTGAGGCCACCCCTCCAATCCACGGCTATCTCGGACACAACATCCAGAGACAAAAGCCTGAAGGAACGCCTCCTTCTCGCCCTTGTTTCAGAGGCCCAGGAGCTCCCTCTCGGGCTGTACATCCGGCCTGCCATACCCTAGGCGCCACTCATAAGCTGAGTTTGTGTTTTCAGACTTCTGTGCCCTCAGCCTGGACCCACACAACCGCCAGGCTAGGGCCTCTGGAGCCACAGCGAAAGATTGTGCCTGCCCTCTCCAAGGAAATTTTGCCCAATCCATTGACCACAATCCTACAGGTTAGGGAAAAGATCCAAGGCCCCTGAGGCCATCAATAGTGTAGGCGACCCTGGACTAAGAGGGGCTCTCTTACACCAGCGGAGCAACTATCTCCACTTAGACTCTCAGACAGTGTCCCCAGAGACAGAAGGTTGAAATGGACAGGCCCCCAGGCCCTAATCTGAACCTTAGCTTTGGTTTCCATGTGTCCGTCCTCAGAGGTCTGTTTTCGTAGACCAGCACACGGGGCTTTTCTGAGGCACCAAACCAAACCTCTCTCGTCTCCACATGGGGAACTTACTTACTGGGGTTGTATCAAACCCTTCAGGTAGGAGAGTTCCGCAGGGCCACTGAACAACCAGCTCATTCCAAGGTTTCCATGGACCCAAAAGCACATTAAGACGCATCCTCAGGAGAGGCCATTTCAACTCAGCCCCCTGGTTAGCGTGCCCCAGAGGCAGCAGATCAAACATATCTTGTGGCTAATGGCCAATGGGAATGCGAGGCATGCTGTACAGGGATCCATCCTTCGAACCGTGCTCTCCAGTCCTTCCGTATGGTATGTCCTGGAGCCATGCAACAGGACTCGAATGTCCAACAGAAGGAAACCTGGTGGTTTGGGGCAACCTCCAAACTCAGCGTGGGAAAACATCCTTGGCCTCATGAGGCCCCCGCTTCATGAAGGTGCCATCATGGACACATACTCCAGCCTCAGCCAACGTCTGATCCTCAGCCTGACTTCAGATGCAGGAGATTTTGATTCAGCCTCTGCCTAGTGGGCCTGCTCTGCCCTTGGCTCCAATCCTCACTTTAGCTTGTGTTCCTAGACTTCCGTCCTCACACTCCTGGCCCACAAACCCTCCCTACTGGGAATTCTGGGGCCACAATGAAGCACTCCGCCTGCCTCCCAGGAGAAAAACTTTGTCTATGGTGCTGCCCAGAAACCCCAAATGAGGATCAAACTGCTTGGCCCTCGGCAACACCCCAATTGCATAGGCTACCTTAAACACTGATGCTCTGTCGCAAATAGCCTGAGCCCAGACCTTCCAACAGACACCGACACAGCTGGCTGCACACCCAGCACATTGGACCCGCCACTGCCTTAGGCCACCATCCATTCCCAACCTGGGTTTTCAGTCATCAGAACCTAGACCTTATCTCCAATCCCTGCACAGGGGGGAACCTGATGCACAAGTCAGAACCCCTCCTTCCCCATGGCAAGAAACCTTGCTGCTGGCAGTGAGTCAAACCTTCAGTGTAGGAGAAAACGGCATGGCCCATGAGGCCACGCCCATGTGTGAGGGCCGCCTTGGGCACAAACACACATTGTGACCCTCAGCGTGAGTACCTTATTCAAGTAACGCCTCTCAGTGATTGGACCAAGAGCCCGCATATGTGGCTTGCCATGCCCATAGGCACGCAGGACTAACTAGATGGTGTGTATTCCAGTTGAGGGAACCCACTGCTGTGCTCTAGAGTCCCTCTCCTGGGGGGTCCCCTGTGGCAGAAAACAGTACTCTTCCCTTCCCACAGAATGAACCCAAACACTTGGGAGCTTGGACAATCCCCCGAGAGGAAGGCTCTTCCTCGGCCCCTGAAGCAACCCCTACCCTGAACGGCCACTGTGAACGCAACACCCAGAGACAAAAGCCTGAGCGACTGCCTCCCACTTGCCCTCCTTTGATATCCAGAGGATCTCCCCTCTCGGACTGGAGATCAGGCCTGCCATTACCTTGGCCCCTACCTGAGCCAAGTTTGCTTTTTCAGACATCTGTCCCCACAGCCCTGGCAAACACAGCCTCTAGGCTGGGTCCTCTGGAGCCATACCACAGGACCATGCCTGCTCTCTCCTGGGAAACTCTGTCCATTCCTTTGGCCACACACCTCCAGAATAGGAGAAACCTCAAGGCCCCCGAGGACATACCATTACCGGGAGCCTCCCTGCACACACAGGGGCCTTCAGACACAAGCTGAGCTGCTAGCTACATGAAGGCATGCACACAGATGTCAACAGAGATAGAAGGTTGAGCCGGACAGGCACTCAGGCCCTAATCTCAACTCTTGCTTTGTTTTCCAGGTGTCACTCCTCAGAGGCTTTGGTTCGAAGAACAGGATATGGGGCTTTCCTGAGGCACTGAACAGAACTTCTCTCGTCTCCACATGGGAAGCTTCCTTGTTGGAGCCGTGTCAAACACCTCAGGTTGGAGAATCCTGCAGAGTCCCTGAGCCACCTCCACATTCCAAGGTCTCCCAGGCCACCAAGCCACAGTAGGACTCATCTTCAGGAGAGTCCATTTCAACTCTCCCCTCTGGGTAGCTCACCCAGGAGCCCGCAGATTGAGCCTGCCTTGTCCTGACTAAAGAGTGGGAATATGAGGTGGCGTTCCCAGGCATCCACGCTTAGACACCTGCTCTCGAGGCTTTCCGTATGGGGCCTCCTGGAACCATCCAATAGCGCTCGACTTTCGTGCAGAAGGAAACCTTGAGGTTTGGAGTAGTTCACAAATCCCATCGTAGGCAAACCTTCCTGGCCTCATGAGGCCCCCACACCATTCAGGAAGAGGCCATGCTGGACAAAAACTCTAGCCTGAGGCACGTCTCAGAGTTGAAATGACCTCAGTGCAGGAGATCTCGATTCAGCCTCTCAGAGTGGGCCTGCCGTGCCATCGGTCCCAAACCTCACGCTAGCTTGTGTTTTCAGACTTCCTTCCTCACACTCCTGGCAAACAAGCCCTCTGGACTAGGAACTCCAGAACCACAACCCAGCCCAGGGTCTGCCCAAGGGAAGAAAAACGTTTCCCTGTGGGGCTCTCTCCAGAAAACCCAGATGAGGATCAACCTGCTCGGGCCTCGACGGTACCCGAACTGGATAGGCTGCTCTGGGCACTCATGCTCTGTCTGACACAGCCTGAAGCAGACGTCCAGACAGACAAGGAGACAGCTGGCCGCACACCCAGCACTTCGGACACGCCATGGTCTTATGCCGTCACCTCTTCCTAACCTTGGTTTTCAGATATCTGAACCTAGACATTATATCAATTCTCCACACAGCTGGGTATCGCAAGCACAACACAGAACTCCTCCTTCCCCGTGGCTGTAAAGCTTGCTCTTGGCATGGAGTCACACCTTCAGGGTGGGAGAAACCTTCCTGGTCCCTGATGCCACGCCCAAACTTGAGTGCTGCTTGGGCACAAATTCACACTCTGACCCTCAGCATGAGCCCCATGTCAAAGAAAGGCCTGTCAGGGCCTGGGCCAAGAGCCCGCATATGGGGCTTGCCAAGCCCCTATGCACCCAATCCTCACCAGTGTTTGAGTTTTCCAGTCGCCCCGCCCATACCTGGGGCTCTGCTCTGGAATCCCTTTCTTGGAGAGACACATGAGCCAGACAACACGACTCCACCCTTCCCCCAAAATGACCCCAAACTCTTGGGAGCTGGGACAAATCCCCAGAGAGGGATACTCGTCCACAGTCCCTGAGGCCACCCCTCCAATCCACGGCTATCTCGGACACAACATCCAGAGACAAAAGCCTGAAGGAACGCCTCCCACTCGCCCTTGTTTCAGAGGCCCAGGAGCTCCCTCTCGGGCTGTACATCCGGCCTGCCATACCCTAGGCGCCACTCATAAGCTGAGTTTGTGTTTTCAGACTTCTGTGCCCTCAGCCTGGACCCACACAACCGCCAGGCTAGGGCCTCTGGAGCCACAGCGAAAGATTGTGCCTGCACTTTCCAAGGAAATTGTGCCCAATCCATTGACCACAACCCTACAGGTTAGGGAAAAGCTCTAAGGCCCCTGAGGCCATCAATAGTGTAGGCCACCATGGACTAAGAGGGGCTCTCTGACACCAGCGGAGCAACTATCTCCACTTAGACTCTCAGACAGTGTCCCCAGAGACAGAAGGTTGAAATGGACAGGCCCCCAGGCCCTAATCTGAACCTTAGCTTTGGTTTCCATGTGTCCGTCCTCAGAGGTCTGTTTTCGTTGACCAGCACACGGGGCTTTTCTGAGGCACCAAACCAAACCTCTCTCGTCTCCACATGGGGAGCTTACTGACTGGGGATGTATCAAACCCTTCAGGTAGGAGAGTTCCGCAGGGCCACTGAACAACCAGCACATTCCAAGGTTTCCATGGACCCAAACGCACATTATGACGCATCCTCAGGAGAGGCCATTTCAACTCAGCCCCCTGGTTAGCGTGCCCCAGAGGCAGCAGATCAAACATATCTTGTGGCTAATGGCCAATGGGAATGCGAGGCATGCTGTACAGGGATCCATCCTTCGAACCGTGCTCTCCAGTCCTTCCGTATGGTATGTCCTGGAGCCATGCAACAGGACTCGAATGTCCCACAGAAGGAAACCTGGTGGTTTGGGGCAACCTCCAAACTCAGCGTGGGAAAACTTCCTTGGCCTCATGAGGCCCCCGCTTCATGAAGGTGCCATCATGGACACATACTCCAGCCTCAGCCAACGTCTGATCCTCAGCCTGACTTCAGATGCAGGAGATTTTGATTCAGCCTCTGCCTAGTGGGCCTGCTCTGCCCTTGGCTCCAATCAAACTTTAGCTTGTGTTCCTAGACTTCCGTCCTCACACTCCTGGCCCACAAACCCTCCCTACTGGGAATTCTGGGGCCACAATGAAGCACTCCGCCTGCCTCCCAGGAGAAAAACTTTGTCTATGGTGCTGCCCAGAAACCCCAAATGAGGATCAAACTGCTTGGCCCTCGGCAACACCCCAATTGCATAGGCTACCTTAAACACTGATGCTCTGTCGCAAATAGCCTGAGCCCAGACCTTCCAACAGACACCGACACAGCTGGCTGCACACCCAGCACATTGGACCCGCCACTGCCTTAGGCCACCATCCATTCCCAACCTGGGTTTTCAGTCATCAGAACCTAGACCTTATCTCCAATCCCTGCACAGGGGGGAACCTGATGCACAAGTCAGAACCCCTCCTTCCCCATGGCAAGAAACCTTGCTGCTGGCAGTGAGTCAAACCTTCAGTGTAGGAGAAAACGGCATGGCCCATGAGGCCACGCCCATGTGTGAGGGCCGCCTTGGGCACAAACACACATTGTGACCCTCAGCGTGAGTACCTTATTCAAGTAACGCCTCTCAGTGATTGGACCAAGAGCCCGCATATGTGGCTTGCCATGCCCATAGGCACGCAGGACTAACTAGATGGTGTGTATTCCAGTTGAGGGAACCCACTGCTGTGCTCTAGAGTCCCTCTCCTGGGGGGTCCCCTGTGGCAGAAAACAGTACTCTTCCCTTCCCACAGAATGAACCCAAACACTTGGGAGCTTGGACAATCCCCCGAGAGGAAGGCTCTTCCTCGGCCCCTGAAGCAACCCCTACCCTGAACGGCCACTGTGAACGCAACACCCAGAGACAAAAGCCTGAGCGACTGCCTCCCACTTGCCCTCCTTTGATATCCAGAGGATCTCCCCTCTCGGACTGGAGATCAGGCCTGCCATTACCTTGGCCCCTACCTGAGCCAAGTTTGCTTTTTCAGACATCTGTCCCCACAGCCCTGGCAAACACAGCCTCTAGGCTGGGTCCTCTGGAGCCATACCACAGGACCATGCCTGCTCTCTCCTGGGAAACTCTGTCCATTCCTTTGGCCACACACCTCCAGAATAGGAGAAACCTCAAGGCCCCCGAGGACATACCATTACCGGGAGCCTCCCTGCACACACAGGGGCCTTCAGACACAAGCTGAGCTGCTAGCTACATGAAGGCATGCACACAGATGTCAACAGAGATAGAAGGTTGAGCCGGACAGGCACTCAGGCCCTAATCTCAACTCTTGCTTTGTTTTCCAGGTGTCACTCCTCAGAGGCTTTGGTTCGAAGAACAGGATATGGGGCTTTCCTGAGGCACTGAACAGAACTTCTCTCGTCTCCACATGGGAAGCTTCCTTGTTGGAGCCGTGTCAAACACCTCAGGTTGGAGAATCCTGCAGAGTCCCTGAGCCACCTCCACATTCCAAGGTCTCCCAGGCCACCAAGCCACAGTAGGACTCATCTTCAGGAGAGTCCATTTCAACTCTCCCCTCTGGGTAGCTCACCCAGGAGCCCGCAGATTGAGCCTGCCTTGTCCTGACTAAAGAGTGGGAATATGAGGTGGCGTTCCCAGGCATCCACGCTTAGACACCTGCTCTCGAGGCTTTCCGTATGGGGCCTCCTGGAACCATCCAATAGCGCTCGACTTTCGTGCAGAAGGAAACCTTGAGGTTTGGAGTAGTTCACAAATCCCATCGTAGGCAAACCTTCCTGGCCTCATGAGGCCCCCACACCATTCAGGAAGAGGCCATGCTGGACAAAAACTCTAGCCTGAGGCACGTCTCAGAGTTGAAATGACCTCAGTGCAGGAGATCTCGATTCAGCCTCTCAGAGTGGGCCTGCCGTGCCATCGGTCCCAAACCTCACGCTAGCTTGTGTTTTCAGACTTCCTTCCTCACACTCCTGGCAAACAAGCCCTCTGGACTAGGAACTCCAGAACCACAACCCAGCCCAGGGTCTGCCCAAGGGAAGAAAAACGTTTCCCTGTGGGGCTCTCTCCAGAAAACCCAGATGAGGATCAACCTGCTCGGGCCTCGACGGTACCCGAACTGGATAGGCTGCTCTGGGCACTCATGCTCTGTCTGACACAGCCTGAAGCAGACGTCCAGACAGACAAGGAGACAGCTGGCCGCACACCCAGCACTTCGGACACGCCATGGTCTTATGCCGTCACCTCTTCCTAACCTTGGTTTTCAGATATCTGAACCTAGACATTATATCAATTCTCCACACAGCTGGGTATCGCAAGCACAACACAGAACTCCTCCTTCCCCGTGGCTGTAAAGCTTGCTCTTGGCATGGAGTCACACCTTCAGGGTGGGAGAAACCTTCCTGGTCCCTGATGCCACGCCCAAACTTGAGTGCTGCTTGGGCACAAATTCACACTCTGACCCTCAGCATGAGCCCCATGTCAAAGAAAGGCCTGTCAGGGCCTGGGCCAAGAGCCCGCATATGGGGCTTGCCAAGCCCCTATGCACCCAATCCTCACCAGTGTTTGAGTTTTCCAGTCGCCCCGCCCATACCTGGGGCTCTGCTCTGGAATCCCTTTCTTGGAGAGACACATGAGCCAGACAACACGACTCCACCCTTCCCCCAAAATGACCCCAAACTCTTGGGAGCTGGGACAAATCCCCAGAGAGGGATACTCGTCCACAGTCCCTGAGGCCACCCCTCCAATCCACGGCTATCTCGGACACAACATCCAGAGACAAAAGCCTGAAGGAACGCCTCCCACTCGCCCTTGTTTCAGAGGCCCAGGAGCTCCCTCTCGGGCTGTACATCCGGCCTGCCATACCCTAGGCGCCACTCATAAGCTGAGTTTGTGTTTTCAGACTTCTGTGCCCTCAGCCTGGACCCACACAACCGCCAGGCTAGGGCCTCTGGAGCCACAGCGAAAGATTGTGCCTGCACTTTCCAAGGAAATTGTGCCCAATCCATTGACCACAACCCTACAGGTTAGGGAAAAGCTCTAAGGCCCCTGAGGCCATCAATAGTGTAGGCCACCATGGACTAAGAGGGGCTCTCTGACACCAGCGGAGCAACTATCTCCACTTAGACTCTCAGACAGTGTCCCCAGAGACAGAAGGTTGAAATGGACAGGCCCCCAGGCCCTAATCTGAACCTTAGCTTTGGTTTCCATGTGTCCGTCCTCAGAGGTCTGTTTTCGTTGACCAGCACACGGGGCTTTTCTGAGGCACCAAACCAAACCTCTCTCGTCTCCACATGGGGAGCTTACTGACTGGGGATGTATCAAACCCTTCAGGTAGGAGAGTTCCGCAGGGCCACTGAACAACCAGCACATTCCAAGGTTTCCATGGACCCAAACGCACATTATGACGCATCCTCAGGAGAGGCCATTTCAACTCAGCCCCCTGGTTAGCGTGCCCCAGAGGCAGCAGATCAAACATATCTTGTGGCTAATGGCCAATGGGAATGCGAGGCATGCTGTACAGGGATCCATCCTTCGAACCGTGCTCTCCAGTCCTTCCGTATGGTATGTCCTGGAGCCATGCAACAGGACTCGAATGTCCCACAGAAGGAAACCTGGTGGTTTGGGGCAACCTCCAAACTCAGCGTGGGAAAACTTCCTTGGCCTCATGAGGCCCCCGCTTCATGAAGGTGCCATCATGGACACATACTCCAGCCTCAGCCAACGTCTGATCCTCAGCCTGACTTCAGATGCAGGAGATTTTGATTCAGCCTCTGCCTAGTGGGCCTGCTCTGCCCTTGGCTCCAATCAAACTTTAGCTTGTGTTCCTAGACTTCCGTCCTCACACTCCTGGCCCACAAACCCTCCCTACTGGGAATTCTGGGGCCACAATGAAGCACTCCGCCTGCCTCCCAGGAGAAAAACTTTGTCTATGGTGCTGCCCAGAAACCCCAAATGAGGATCAAACTGCTTGGCCCTCGGCAACACCCCAATTGCATAGGCTACCTTAAACACTGATGCTCTGTCGCAAATAGCCTGAGCCCAGACCTTCCAACAGACACCGACACAGCTGGCTGCACACCCAGCACATTGGACCCGCCACTGCCTTAGGCCACCATCCATTCCCAACCTGGGTTTTCAGTCATCAGAACCTAGACCTTATCTCCAATCCCTGCACAGGGGGGAACCTGATGCACAAGTCAGAACCCCTCCTTCCCCATGGCAAGAAACCTTGCTGCTGGCAGTGAGTCAAACCTTCAGTGTAGGAGAAAACGGCATGGCCCATGAGGCCACGCCCATGTGTGAGGGCCGCCTTGGGCACAAACACACATTGTGACCCTCAGCGTGAGTACCTTATTCAAGTAACGCCTCTCAGTGATTGGACCAAGAGCCCGCATATGTGGCTTGCCATGCCCATAGGCACGCAGGACTAACTAGATGGTGTGTATTCCAGTTGAGGGAACCCACTGCTGTGCTCTAGAGTCCCTCTCCTGGGGGGTCCCCTGTGGCAGAAAACAGTACTCTTCCCTTCCCACAGAATGAACCCAAACACTTGGGAGCTTGGACAATCCCCCGAGAGGAAGGCTCTTCCTCGGCCCCTGAAGCAACCCCTACCCTGAACGGCCACTGTGAACGCAACACCCAGAGACAAAAGCCTGAGCGACTGCCTCCCACTTGCCCTCCTTTGATATCCAGAGGATCTCCCCTCTCGGACTGGAGATCAGGCCTGCCATTACCTTGGCCCCTACCTGAGCCAAGTTTGCTTTTTCAGACATCTGTCCCCACAGCCCTGGCAAACACAGCCTCTAGGCTGGGTCCTCTGGAGCCATACCACAGGACCATGCCTGCTCTCTCCTGGGAAACTCTGTCCATTCCTTTGGCCACACACCTCCAGAATAGGAGAAACCTCAAGGCCCCCGAGGACATACCATTACCGGGAGCCTCCCTGCACACACAGGGGCCTTCAGACACAAGCTGAGCTGCTAGCTACATGAAGGCATGCACACAGATGTCAACAGAGATAGAAGGTTGAGCCGGACAGGCACTCAGGCCCTAATCTCAACTCTTGCTTTGTTTTCCAGGTGTCACTCCTCAGAGGCTTTGGTTCGAAGAACAGGATATGGGGCTTTCCTGAGGCACTGAACAGAACTTCTCTCGTCTCCACATGGGAAGCTTCCTTGTTGGAGCCGTGTCAAACACCTCAGGTTGGAGAATCCTGCAGAGTCCCTGAGCCACCTCCACATTCCAAGGTCTCCCAGGCCACCAAGCCACAGTAGGACTCATCTTCAGGAGAGTCCATTTCAACTCTCCCCTCTGGGTAGCTCACCCAGGAGCCCGCAGATTGAGCCTGCCTTGTCCTGACTAAAGAGTGGGAATATGAGGTGGCGTTCCCAGGCATCCACGCTTAGACACCTGCTCTCGAGGCTTTCCGTATGGGGCCTCCTGGAACCATCCAATAGCGCTCGACTTTCGTGCAGAAGGAAACCTTGAGGTTTGGAGTAGTTCACAAATCCCATCGTAGGCAAACCTTCCTGGCCTCATGAGGCCCCCACACCATTCAGGAAGAGGCCATGCTGGACAAAAACTCTAGCCTGAGGCACGTCTCAGAGTTGAAATGACCTCAGTGCAGGAGATCTCGATTCAGCCTCTCAGAGTGGGCCTGCCGTGCCATCGGTCCCAAACCTCACGCTAGCTTGTGTTTTCAGACTTCCTTCCTCACACTCCTGGCAAACAAGCCCTCTGGACTAGGAACTCCAGAACCACAACCCAGCCCAGGGTCTGCCCAAGGGAAGAAAAACGTTTCCCTGTGGGGCTCTCTCCAGAAAACCCAGATGAGGATCAACCTGCTCGGGCCTCGACGGTACCCGAACTGGATAGGCTGCTCTGGGCACTCATGCTCTGTCTGACACAGCCTGAAGCAGACGTCCAGACAGACAAGGAGACAGCTGGCCGCACACCCAGCACTTCGGACACGCCATGGTCTTATGCCGTCACCTCTTCCTAACCTTGGTTTTCAGATATCTGAACCTAGACATTATATCAATTCTCCACACAGCTGGGTATCGCAAGCACAACACAGAACTCCTCCTTCCCCGTGGCTGTAAAGCTTGCTCTTGGCATGGAGTCACACCTTCAGGGTGGGAGAAACCTTCCTGGTCCCTGATGCCACGCCCAAACTTGAGTGCTGCTTGGGCACAAATTCACACTCTGACCCTCAGCATGAGCCCCATGTCAAAGGAAGGCCTGTCAGGGCCTGGGCCAAGAGCCCGCATATGGGGCTTGCCAAGCCCCTATGCACCCAATCCTCACCAGTGTTTGAGTTTTCCAGTCGCCCCGCCCATACCTGGGGCTCTGCTCTGGAATCCCTTTCTTGGAGAGACACATGAGCCAGACAACACGACTCCACCCTTCCCCCAAAATGACCCCAAACTCTTGGGAGCTGGGACAAATCCCCAGAGAGGGATACTCGTCCACAGTCCCTGAGGCCACCCCTCCAATCCACGGCTATCTCGGACACAACATCCAGAGACAAAAGCCTGAAGGAACGCCTCCCACTCGCCCTTGTTTCAGAGGCCCAGGAGCTCCCTCTCGGGCTGTACATCCGGCCTGCCATACCCTAGGCGCCACTCATAAGCTGAGTTTGTGTTTTCAGACTTCTGTGCCCTCAGCCTGGACCCACACAACCGCCAGGCTAGGGCCTCTGGAGCCACAGCGAAAGATTGTGCCTGCACTTTCCAAGGAAATTGTGCCCAATCCATTGACCACAACCCTACAGGTTAGGGAAAAGCTCTAAGGCCCCTGAGGCCATCAATAGTGTAGGCCACCATGGACTAAGAGGGGCTCTCTGACACCAGCGGAGCAACTATCTCCACTTAGACTCTCAGACAGTGTCCCCAGAGACAGAAGGTTGAAATGGACAGGCCCCCAGGCCCTAATCTGAACCTTAGCTTTGGTTTCCATGTGTCCGTCCTCAGAGGTCTGTTTTCGTTGACCAGCACACGGGGCTTTTCTGAGGCACCAAACCAAACCTCTCTCGTCTCCACATGGGGAGCTTACTGACTGGGGATGTATCAAACCCTTCAGGTAGGAGAGTTCCGCAGGGCCACTGAACAACCAGCACATTCCAAGGTTTCCATGGACCCAAACGCACATTATGACGCATCCTCAGGAGAGGCCATTTCAACTCAGCCCCCTGGTTAGCGTGCCCCAGAGGCAGCAGATCAAACATATCTTGTGGCTAATGGCCAATGGGAATGCGAGGCATGCTGTACAGGGATCCATCCTTCGAACCGTGCTCTCCAGTCCTTCCGTATGGTATGTCCTGGAGCCATGCAACAGGACTCGAATGTCCCACAGAAGGAAACCTGGTGGTTTGGGGCAACCTCCAAACTCAGCGTGGGAAAACTTCCTTGGCCTCATGAGGCCCCCGCTTCATGAAGGTGCCATCATGGACACATACTCCAGCCTCAGCCAACGTCTGATCCTCAGCCTGACTTCAGATGCAGGAGATTTTGATTCAGCCTCTGCCTAGTGGGCCTGCTCTGCCCTTGGCTCCAATCCTCACTTTAGCTTGTGTTCCTAGACTTCCGTCCTCACACTCCTGGCCCACAAACCCTCCCTACTGGGAATTCTGGGGCCACAATGAAGCACTCCGCCTGCCTCCCAGGAGAAAAACTTTGTCTATGGTGCTGCCCAGAAACCCCAAATGAGGATCAAACTGCTTGGCCCTCGGCAACACCCCAATTGCATAGGCTACCTTAAACACTGATGCTCTGTCGCAAATAGCCTGAGCCCAGACCTTCCAACAGACACCGACACAGCTGGCTGCACACCCAGCACATTGGACCCGCCACTGCCTTAGGCCACCATCCATTCCCAACCTGGGTTTTCAGTCATCAGAACCTAGACCTTATCTCCAATCCCTGCACAGGGGGGAACCTGATGCACAAGTCAGAACCCCTCCTTCCCCATGGCAAGAAACCTTGCTGCTGGCAGTGAGTCAAACCTTCAGTGTAGGAGAAAACGGCATGGCCCATGAGGCCACGCCCATGTGTGAGGGCCGCCTTGGGCACAAACACACATTGTGACCCTCAGCGTGAGTACCTTATTCAAGTAACGCCTCTCAGTGATTGGACCAAGAGCCCGCATATGTGGCTTGCCATGCCCATAGGCACGCAGGACTAACTAGATGGTGTGTATTCCAGTTGAGGGAACCCACTGCTGTGCTCTAGAGTCCCTCTCCTGGGGGGTCCCCTGTGGCAGAAAACAGTACTCTTCCCTTCCCACAGAATGAACCCAAACACTTGGGAGCTTGGACAATCCCCCGAGAGGAAGGCTCTTCCTCGGCCCCTGAAGCAACCCCTACCCTGAACGGCCACTGTGAACGCAACACCCAGAGACAAAAGCCTGAGCGACTGCCTCCCACTTGCCCTCCTTTGATATCCAGAGGATCTCCCCTCTCGGACTGGAGATCAGGCCTGCCATTACCTTGGCCCCTACCTGAGCCAAGTTTGCTTTTTCAGACATCTGTCCCCACAGCCCTGGCAAACACAGCCTCTAGGCTGGGTCCTCTGGAGCCATACCACAGGACCATGCCTGCTCTCTCCTGGGAAACTCTGTCCATTCCTTTGGCCACACACCTCCAGAATAGGAGAAACCTCAAGGCCCCCGAGGACATACCATTACCGGGAGCCTCCCTGCACACACAGGGGCCTTCAGACACAAGCTGAGCTGCTAGCTACATGAAGGCATGCACACAGATGTCAACAGAGATAGAAGGTTGAGCCGGACAGGCACTCAGGCCCTAATCTCAACTCTTGCTTTGTTTTCCAGGTGTCACTCCTCAGAGGCTTTGGTTCGAAGAACAGGATATGGGGCTTTCCTGAGGCACTGAACAGAACTTCTCTCGTCTCCACATGGGAAGCTTCCTTGTTGGAGCCGTGTCAAACACCTCAGGTTGGAGAATCCTGCAGAGTCCCTGAGCCACCTCCACATTCCAAGGTCTCCCAGGCCACCAAGCCACAGTAGGACTCATCTTCAGGAGAGTCCATTTCAACTCTCCCCTCTGGGTAGCTCACCCAGGAGCCCGCAGATTGAGCCTGCCTTGTCCTGACTAAAGAGTGGGAATATGAGGTGGCGTTCCCAGGCATCCACGCTTAGACACCTGCTCTCGAGGCTTTCCGTATGGGGCCTCCTGGAACCATCCAATAGCGCTCGACTTTCGTGCAGAAGGAAACCTTGAGGTTTGGAGTAGTTCACAAATCCCATCGTAGGCAAACCTTCCTGGCCTCATGAGGCCCCCACACCATTCAGGAAGAGGCCATGCTGGACAAAAACTCTAGCCTGAGGCACGTCTCAGAGTTGAAATGACCTCAGTGCAGGAGATCTCGATTCAGCCTCTCAGAGTGGGCCTGCCGTGCCATCGGTCCCAAACCTCACGCTAGCTTGTGTTTTCAGACTTCCTTCCTCACACTCCTGGCAAACAAGCCCTCTGGACTAGGAACTCCAGAACCACAACCCAGCCCAGGGTCTGCCCAAGGGAAGAAAAACGTTTCCCTGTGGGGCTCTCTCCAGAAAACCCAGATGAGGATCAACCTGCTCGGGCCTCGACGGTACCCGAACTGGATAGGCTGCTCTGGGCACTCATGCTCTGTCTGACACAGCCTGAAGCAGACGTCCAGACAGACAAGGAGACAGCTGGCCGCACACCCAACACTTCGGACACGCCATGGTCTTATGCCGTCACCTCTTCCTAACCTTGGTTTTCAGATATCTGAACCTAGACATTATATCAATTCTCCACACTGCTGGGTATCGCAAGCACAACACAGAACTCCTCCTTCCCCGTGGCTGTAAAGCTTGCTCTTGGCATGGAGTCACACCTTCAGGGTGGGAGAAACCTTCCTGGTCCCTGATGCCACGCCCAAACTTGAGTGCTGCTTGGGCACAAATTCACACTCTGACCCTCAGCATGAGCCCCATGTCAAAGGAAGGCCTGTCAGGGCCTGGGCCAAGAGCCCGCATATGGGGCTTGCCAAGCCCCTATGCACCCAATCCTCACCAGTGTTTGAGTTTTCCAGTCGCCCCGCCCATACCTGGGGCTCTGCTCTGGAATCCCTTTCTTGGAGAGACACATGAGCCAGACAACACGACTCCACCCTTCCCCCAAAATGACCCCAAACTCTTGGGAGCTGGGACAAATCCCCAGAGAGGGATACTCGTCCACAGTCCCTGAGGCCACCCCTCCAATCCACGGCTATCTCGGACACAACATCCAGAGACAAAAGCCTGAAGGAACGCCTCCCACTCGCCCTTGTTTCAGAGGCCCAGGAGCTCCCTCTCGGGCTGTACATCCGGCCTGCCATACCCTAGGCGCCACTCATAAGCTGAGTTTGTGTTTTCAGACTTCTGTGCCCTCAGCCTGGACCCACACAACCGCCAGGCTAGGGCCTCTGGAGCCACAGCGAAAGATTGTGCCTGCACTTTCCAAGGAAATTGTGCCCAATCCATTGACCACAACCCTACAGGTTAGGGAAAAGCTCTAAGGCCCCTGAGGCCATCAATAGTGTAGGCCACCATGGACTAAGAGGGGCTCTCTGACACCAGCGGAGCAACTATCTCCACTTAGACTCTCAGACAGTGTCCCCAGAGACAGAAGGTTGAAATGGACAGGCCCCCAGGCCCTAATCTGAACCTTAGCTTTGGTTTCCATGTGTCCGTCCTCAGAGGTCTGTTTTCGTTGACCAGCACACGGGGCTTTTCTGAGGCACCAAACCAAACCTCTCTCGTCTCCACATGGGGAGCTTACTGACTGGGGATGTATCAAACCCTTCAGGTAGGAGAGTTCCGCAGGGCCACTGAACAACCAGCACATTCCAAGGTTTCCATGGACCCAAACGCACATTATGACGCATCCTCAGGAGAGGCCATTTCAACTCAGCCCCCTGGTTAGCGTGCCCCAGAGGCAGCAGATCAAACATATCTTGTGGCTAATGGCCAATGGGAATGCGAGGCATGCTGTACAGGGATCCATCCTTCGAACCGTGCTCTCCAGTCCTTCCGTATGGTATGTCCTGGAGCCATGCAACAGGACTCGAATGTCCCACAGAAGGAAACCTGGTGGTTTGGGGCAACCTCCAAACTCAGCGTGGGAAAACTTCCTTGGCCTCATGAGGCCCCCGCTTCATGAAGGTGCCATCATGGACACATACTCCAGCCTCAGCCAACGTCTGATCCTCAGCCTGACTTCAGATGCAGGAGATTTTGATTCAGCCTCTGCCTAGTGGGCCTGCTCTGCCCTTGGCTCCAATCCTCACTTTAGCTTGTGTTCCTAGACTTCCGTCCTCACACTCCTGGCCCACAAACCCTCCCTACTGGGAATTCTGGGGCCACAATGAAGCACTCCGCCTGCCTCCCAGGAGAAAAACTTTGTCTATGGTGCTGCCCAGAAACCCCAAATGAGGATCAAACTGCTTGGCCCTCGGCAACACCCCAATTGCATAGGCTACCTTAAACACTGATGCTCTGTCGCAAATAGCCTGAGCCCAGACCTTCCAACAGACACCGACACAGCTGGCTGCACACCCAGCACATTGGACCCGCCACTGCCTTAGGCCACCATCCATTCCCAACCTGGGTTTTCAGTCATCAGAACCTAGACCTTATCTCCAATCCCTGCACAGGGGGGAACCTGATGCACAAGTCAGAACCCCTCCTTCCCCATGGCAAGAAACCTTGCTGCTGGCAGTGAGTCAAACCTTCAGTGTAGGAGAAAACGGCATGGCCCATGAGGCCACGCCCATGTGTGAGGGCCGCCTTGGGCACAAACACACATTGTGACCCTCAGCGTGAGTACCTTATTCAAGTAACGCCTCTCAGTGATTGGACCAAGAGCCCGCATATGTGGCTTGCCATGCCCATAGGCACGCAGGACTAACTAGATGGTGTGTATTCCAGTTGAGGGAACCCACTGCTGTGCTCTAGAGTCCCTCTCCTGGGGGGTCCCCTGTGGCAGAAAACAGTACTCTTCCCTTCCCACAGAATGAACCCAAACACTTGGGAGCTTGGACAATCCCCCGAGAGGAAGGCTCTTCCTCGGCCCCTGAAGCAACCCCTACCCTGAACGGCCACTGTGAACGCAACACCCAGAGACAAAAGCCTGAGCGACTGCCTCCCACTTGCCCTCCTTTGATATCCAGAGGATCTCCCCTCTCGGACTGGAGATCAGGCCTGCCATTACCTTGGCCCCTACCTGAGCCAAGTTTGCTTTTTCAGACATCTGTCCCCACAGCCCTGGCAAACACAGCCTCTAGGCTGGGTCCTCTGGAGCCATACCACAGGACCATGCCTGCTCTCTCCTGGGAAACTCTGTCCATTCCTTTGGCCACACACCTCCAGAATAGGAGAAACCTCAAGGCCCCCGAGGACATACCATTACCGGGAGCCTCCCTGCACACACAGGGGCCTTCAGACACAAGCTGAGCTGCTAGCTACATGAAGGCATGCACACAGATGTCAACAGAGATAGAAGGTTGAGCCGGACAGGCACTCAGGCCCTAATCTCAACTCTTGCTTTGTTTTCCAGGTGTCACTCCTCAGAGGCTTTGGTTCGAAGAACAGGATATGGGGCTTTCCTGAGGCACTGAACAGAACTTCTCTCGTCTCCACATGGGAAGCTTCCTTGTTGGAGCCGTGTCAAACACCTCAGGTTGGAGAATCCTGCAGAGTCCCTGAGCCACCTCCACATTCCAAGGTCTCCCAGGCCACCAAGCCACAGTAGGACTCATCTTCAGGAGAGTCCATTTCAACTCTCCCCTCTGGGTAGCTCACCCAGGAGCCCGCAGATTGAGCCTGCCTTGTCCTGACTAAAGAGTGGGAATATGAGGTGGCGTTCCCAGGCATCCACGCTTAGACACCTGCTCTCGAGGCTTTCCGTATGGGGCCTCCTGGAACCATCCAATAGCGCTCGACTTTCGTGCAGAAGGAAACCTTGAGGTTTGGAGTAGTTCACAAATCCCATCGTAGGCAAACCTTCCTGGCCTCATGAGGCCCCCACACCATTCAGGAAGAGGCCATGCTGGACAAAAACTCTAGCCTGAGGCACGTCTCAGAGTTGAAATGACCTCAGTGCAGGAGATCTCGATTCAGCCTCTCAGAGTGGGCCTGCCGTGCCATCGGTCCCAAACCTCACGCTAGCTTGTGTTTTCAGACTTCCTTCCTCACACTCCTGGCAAACAAGCCCTCCGGACTAGGAACTCCAGAACCACAACCCAGCCCAGGGTCTGCCCAAGGGAAGAAAAACGTTTCCCTGTGGGGCTCTCTCCAGAAAACCCAGATGAGGATCAACCTGCTCGGGCCTCGACGGTACCCGAACTGGATAGGCTGCTCTGGGCACTCATGCTCTGTCTGACACAGCCTGAAGCAGACGTCCAGACAGACAAGGAGACAGCTGGCCGCACACCCAGCACTTCGGACACGCCATGGTCTTATGCCGTCACCTCTTCCTAACCTTGGTTTTCAGATATCTGAACCTAGACATTATATCAATTCTCCACACAGCTGGGTATCGCAAGCACAACACAGAACTCCTCCTTCCCCGTGGCTGTAAAGCTTGCTCTTGGCATGGAGTCACACCTTCAGGGTGGGAGAAACCTTCCTGGTCCCTGATGCCACGCCCAAACTTGAGTGCTGCTTGGGCACAAATTCACACTCTGACCCTCAGCATGAGCCCCATGTCAAAGGAAGGCCTGTCAGGGCCTGGGCCAAGAGCCCGCATATGGGGCTTGCCAAGCCCCTATGCACCCAATCCTCACCAGTGTTTGAGTTTTCCAGTCGCCCCGCCCGTACCTGGGGCTCTGCTCTGGAATCCCTTTCTTGGAGAGACACATGAGCCAGACAACACGACTCCACCCTTCCCACAAAATGACCCCAAACTCTTGGGAGCTGGGACAAATCCCCAGAGAGGGATACTCGTCCACAGTCCCTGAGGCCACCCCTCCAATCCACGGCTATCTCGGACACAACATCCAGAGACAAAAGCCTGAAGGAACGCCTCCCACTCGCCCTTGTTTCAGAGGCCCAGGAGCTCCCTCTCGGGCTGTACATCCGGCCTGCCATACCCTAGGCGCCACTCATAAGCTGAGTTTGTGTTTTCAGACTTCTGTGCCCTCAGCCTGGACCCACACAACCGTCAGGCTAGGGCCTCTGGAGCCACAGCGAAAGATTGTGCCTGCACTTTCCAAGGAAATTGTGCCCAATCCATTGACCCACAACCCTACAGGTTAGGGAAAAGCTCTAAGGCCCCTGAGGCCATCAATAGTGTAGGCCACCATGGACTAAGAGGGGCTCTCTGACACCAGCGGAGCAACTATCTCCACTTAGACTCTCAGACAGTGTCCCCAGAGACAGAAGGTTGAAATGGACAGGCCCCCAGGCCCTAATCTGAACCTTAGCTTTGGTTTCCATGTGTCCGTCCTCAGAGGTCTGTTTTCGTTGACCAGCACACGGGGCTTTTCTGAGGCACCAAACCAAACCTCTCTCGTCTCCACATGGGGAGCTTACTGACTGGGGATGTATCAAACCCTTCAGGTAGGAGAGTTCCGCAGGGCCACTGAACAACCAGCACATTCCAAGGTTTCCATGGACCCAAAACGCACATTATGACGCATCCTCAGGAGAGGCCATTTCAACTCAGCCCCCTGGTTAGCGTGCCCCAGAGGCAGCAGATCAAACATATCTTGTGGCTAATGGCCAATGGGAATGCGAGGCATGCTGTACAGGGATCCATCCTTCGAACCGTGCTCTCCAGTCCTTCCGTATGGTATGTCCTGGAGCCATGCAACAGGCTCGAATGTCCCACAGAAGGAAACCTGGTGGTTTGGGGCAACCTCCAAACTCAGCGTGGAAAAACTTCCTTGGCCTCATGAGGCCCCCGCTTCATGAAGGTGCCATCATGGACACATACTCCAGCCTCAGCCAACGTCTGATCCTCAGCCTGACTTCAGATGCAGGAGATTTTGATTCAGCCTCTGCCTAGTGGGCCTGCTCTGCCCTTGGCTCCAATCCTCACTTTAGCTTGTGTTCCTAGACTTCCGTCCTCACACTCCTGGCCCACAAACCCTCCCTACTGGGAATTCTGGGGCCACAATGAAGCACTCCGCCTGCCTCCCAGGAGAAAAACTTTGTCTATGGTGCTGCCCAGAAACCCCAAATGAGGATCAAACTGCTTGGCCCTCGGCAACACCCCAATTGCATAGGCTACCTTAAACACTGATGCTCTGTCGCAAATAGCCTGAGCCCAGACCTTCAAAACAGACCACCGACACAGCTGGCTGCCACACCCAGCACATTGGACCCGCCACTGCCTTAGGCCACCATCCATTCCCAACCTGGGTTTCAGTCATCAGAACCTAGACCTTATCTCCAATCCCTGCACAGGGGGAACCTGATGCACAAGTCAGAACCCCTCCTTCCCCATGGCAAGAAACCTTGCTGCTGGCAGTGAGTCAAACCTTCAGTGTAGGAGAAAACGGCATGGCCCATGAGGCCACGCCCATGTGTGAGGGCCGCCTTGGGCACAAACACACATTGTGACCCTCAGCGTGAGTACCTTATTCAAGTAAACGCCTCTCAGTGATTGGACCAAGAGCCCGCATATGTGGCTTGCCATGCCCATAGGCACGCAGGACTAACTAGATGGTGTGTATTCCAGTTGAGGGAACCCACTGCTGTGCTCTAGAGTCCCTCTCCTGGGGGGTCCCCTGTGGCAGAAAACAGTACTCTTCCCTTCCCACAGAATGAACCCAAACACTTGGGAGCTTGGACAATCCCCCGAGAGGAAGGCTCTTCCTCGGCCCCTGAAGCAACCCCTACCCTGAACGGCCACTGTGGAACGCAACACCCAGAGACAAAAGCCTGAGCGACTGCCTCCCACTTGCCCTCCTTTGATATCCAGAGGATCTCCCCTCTCGGACTGGAGATCAGGCCTGCCATTACCTTGGCCCCTACCTGAGCCAAGTTTGCTTTTTCAGACATCTGTCCCCACAGCCCTGGCAAACACAGCCTCTAGGCTGGGTCCTCTGGAGCCATACCACAGGACCATGCCTGCTCTCTCCTGGGAAACTCTGTCCATTCCTTTGGCCACACACCTCCAGAATAGGAGAAACCTCAAGGCCCCCGAGGACATACCATTACCGGGAGCCTCCCTGCACACACAGGGGCCTTCAGACACAAGCTGAGCTGCTAGCTACATGAAGGCATGCACACAGATGTCAACAGAGATAGAAGGTTGAGCCGGACAGGCACTCAGGCCCTAATCTCAACTCTTGCTTTGTTTTCCAGGTGTCACTCCTCAGAGGCTTTGGTTCGAAGAACAGGATATGGGGCTTTCCTGAGGCACTGAACAGAACTTCTCTCGTCTCCACATGGGAAGCTTCCTTGTTGGAGCCGTGTCAAACACCTCAGGTTGGAGAATCCTGCAGAGTCCCTGAGCCACCTCCACATTCCAAGGTCTCCCAGGCCACCAAGCCACAGTAGGACTCATCTTCAGGAGAGTCCATTTCAACTCTCCCCTCTGGGTAGCTCACCCAGGAGCCCGCAGATTGAGCCTGCCTTGTCCTGACTAAAGAGTGGGAATATGAGGTGGCGTTCCCAGGCATCCACGCTTAGACACCTGCTCTCGAGGCTTTCCGTATGGGGCCTCCTGGAACCATCCAATAGCGCTCGACTTTCGTGCAGAAGGAAACCTTGAGGTTTGGAGTAGTTCACAAATCCCATCGTAGGCAAACCTTCCTGGCCTCATGAGGCCCCCACACCATTCAGGAAGAGGCCATGCTGGACAAAAACTCTAGCCTGAGGCACGTCTCAGAGTTGAAATGACCTCAGTGCAGGAGATCTCGATTCAGCCTCTCAGAGTGGGCCTGCCGTGCCATCGGTCCCAAACCTCACGCTAGCTTGTGTTTTCAGACTTCCTTCCTCACACTCCTGGCAAACAAGCCCTCCGGACTAGGAACTCCAGAACCACAACCCAGCCCAGGGTCTGCCCAAGGGAAGAAAAACGTTTCCCTGTGGGGCTCTCTCCAGAAAACCCAGATGAGGATCAACCTGCTCGGGCCTCGACGGTACCCGAACTGGATAGGCTGCTCTGGGCACTCATGCTCTGTCTGACACAGCCTGAAGCAGACGTCCAGACAGACAAGGAGACAGCTGGCCGCACACCCAGCACTTCGGACACGCCATGGTCTTATGCCGTCACCTCTTCCTAACCTTGGTTTTCAGATATCTGAACCTAGACATTATATCAATTCTCCACACAGCTGGGTATCGCAAGCACAACACAGAACTCCTCCTTCCCCGTGGCTGTAAAGCTTGCTCTTGGCATGGAGTCACACCTTCAGGGTGGGAGAAACCTTCCTGGTCCCTGATGCCACGCCCAAACTTGAGTGCTGCTTGGGCACAAATTCACACTCTGACCCTCAGCATGAGCCCCATGTCAAAGGAAGGCCTGTCAGGGCCTGGGCCAAGAGCCCGCATATGGGGCTTGCCAAGCCCCTATGCACCCAATCCTCACCAGTGTTTGAGTTTTCCAGTCGCCCCGCCCGTACCTGGGGCTCTGCTCTGGAATCCCTTTCTTGGAGAGACACATGAGCCAGACAACACGACTCCACCCTTCCCACAAAATGACCCCAAACTCTTGGGAGCTGGGACAAATCCCCAGAGAGGGATACTCGTCCACAGTCCCTGAGGCCACCCCTCCAATCCACGGCTATCTCGGACACAACATCCAGAGACAAAAGCCTGAAGGAACGCCTCCCACTCGCCCTTGTTTCAGAGGCCCAGGAGCTCCCTCTCGGGCTGTACATCCGGCCTGCCATACCCTAGGCGCCACTCATAAGCTGAGTTTGTGTTTTCAGACTTCTGTGCCCTCAGCCTGGACCCACACAACCGTCAGGCTAGGGCCTCTGGAGCCACAGCGAAAGATTGTGCCTGCACTTTCCAAGGAAATTGTGCCCAATCCATTGACCACAACCCTACAGGTTAGGGAAAAGCTCTAAGGCCCCTGAGGCCATCAATAGTGTAGGCCACCATGGACTAAGAGGGGCTCTCTGACACCAGCGGAGCAACTATCTCCACTTAGACTCTCAGACAGTGTCCCCAGAGACAGAAGGTTGAAATGGACAGGCCCCCAGGCCCTAATCTGAACCTTAGCTTTGGTTTCCATGTGTCCGTCCTCAGAGGTCTGTTTTCGTTGACCAGCACACGGGGCTTTTCTGAGGCACCAAACCAAACCTCTCTCGTCTCCACATGGGGAGCTTACTGACTGGGGATGTATCAAACCCTTCAGGTAGGAGAGTTCCGCAGGGCCACTGAACAACCAGCACATTCCAAGGTTTCCATGGACCCAAACGCACATTATGACGCATCCTCAGGAGAGGCCATTTCAACTCAGCCCCCTGGTTAGCGTGCCCCAGAGGCAGCAGATCAAACATATCTTGTGGCTAATGGCCAATGGGAATGCGAGGCATGCTGTACAGGGATCCATCCTTCGAACCGTGCTCTCCAGTCCTTCCGTATGGTATGTCCTGGAGCCATGCAACAGGACTCGAATGTCCCACAGAAGGAAACCTGGTGGTTTGGGGCAACCTCCAAACTCAGCGTGGAAAAACTTCCTTGGCCTCATGAGGCCCCCGCTTCATGAAGGTGCCATCATGGACACATACTCCAGCCTCAGCCAACGTCTGATCCTCAGCCTGACTTCAGATGCAGGAGATTTTGATTCAGCCTCTGCCTAGTGGGCCTGCTCTGCCCTTGGCTCCAATCCTCACTTTAGCTTGTGTTCCTAGACTTCCGTCCTCACACTCCTGGCCCACAAACCCTCCCTACTGGGAATTCTGGGGCCACAATGAAGCACTCCGCCTGCCTCCCAGGAGAAAAACTTTGTCTATGGTGCTGCCCAGAAACCCCAAATGAGGATCAAACTGCTTGGCCCTCGGCAACACCCCAATTGCATAGGCTACCTTAAACACTGATGCTCTGTCGCAAATAGCCTGAGCCCAGACCTTCCAACAGACACCGACACAGCTGGCTGCACACCCAGCACATTGGACCCGCCACTGCCTTAGGCCACCATCCATTCCCAACCTGGGTTTTCAGTCATCAGAACCTAGACCTTATCTCCAATCCCTGCACAGGGGGGAACCTGATGCACAAGTCAGAACCCCTCCTTCCCCATGGCAAGAAACCTTGCTGCTGGCAGTGAGTCAAACCTTCAGTGTAGGAGAAAACGGCATGGCCCATGAGGCCACGCCCATGTGTGAGGGCCGCCTTGGGCACAAACACACATTGTGACCCTCAGCGTGAGTACCTTATTCAAGTAACGCCTCTCAGTGATTGGACCAAGAGCCCGCATATGTGGCTTGCCATGCCCATAGGCACGCAGGACTAACTAGATGGTGTGTATTCCAGTTGAGGGAACCCACTGCTGTGCTCTAGAGTCCCTCTCCTGGGGGGTCCCCTGTGGCAGAAAACAGTACTCTTCCCTTCCCACAGAATGAACCCAAACACTTGGGAGCTTGGACAATCCCCCGAGAGGAAGGCTCTTCCTCGGCCCCTGAAGCAACCCCTACCCTGAACGGCCACTGTGAACGCAACACCCAGAGACAAAAGCCTGAGCGACTGCCTCCCACTTGCCCTCCTTTGATATCCAGAGGATCTCCCCTCTCGGACTGGAGATCAGGCCTGCCATTACCTTGGCCCCTACCTGAGCCAAGTTTGCTTTTTCAGACATCTGTCCCCACAGCCCTGGCAAACACAGCCTCTAGGCTGGGTCCTCTGGAGCCATACCACAGGACCATGCCTGCTCTCTCCTGGGAAACTCTGTCCATTCCTTTGGCCACACACCTCCAGAATAGGAGAAACCTCAAGGCCCCCGAGGACATACCATTACCGGGAGCCTCCCTGCACACACAGGGGCCTTCAGACACAAGCTGAGCTGCTAGCTACATGAAGGCATGCACACAGATGTCAACAGAGATAGAAGGTTGAGCCGGACAGGCACTCAGGCCCTAATCTCAACTCTTGCTTTGTTTTCCAGGTGTCACTCCTCAGAGGCTTTGGTTCGAAGAACAGGATATGGGGCTTTCCTGAGGCACTGAACAGAACTTCTCTCGTCTCCACATGGGAAGCTTCCTTGTTGGAGCCGTGTCAAACACCTCAGGTTGGAGAATCCTGCAGAGTCCCTGAGCCACCTCCACATTCCAAGGTCTCCCAGGCCACCAAGCCACAGTAGGACTCATCTTCAGGAGAGTCCATTTCAACTCTCCCCTCTGGGTAGCTCACCCAGGAGCCCGCAGATTGAGCCTGCCTTGTCCTGACTAAAGAGTGGGAATATGAGGTGGCGTTCCCAGGCATCCACGCTTAGACACCTGCTCTCGAGGCTTTCCGTATGGGGCCTCCTGGAACCATCCAATAGCGCTCGACTTTCGTGCAGAAGGAAACCTTGAGGTTTGGAGTAGTTCACAAATCCCATCGTAGGCAAACCTTCCTGGCCTCATGAGGCCCCCACACCATTCAGGAAGAGGCCATGCTGGACAAAAACTCTAGCCTGAGGCACGTCTCAGAGTTGAAATGACCTCAGTGCAGGAGATCTCGATTCAGCCTCTCAGAGTGGGCCTGCCGTGCCATCGGTCCCAAACCTCACGCTAGCTTGTGTTTTCAGACTTCCTTCCTCACACTCCTGGCAAACAAGCCCTCCGGACTAGGAACTCCAGAACCACAACCCAGCCCAGGGTCTGCCCAAGGGAAGAAAAACGTTTCCCTGTGGGGCTCTCTCCAGAAAACCCAGATGAGGATCAACCTGCTCGGGCCTCGACGGTACCCGAACTGGATAGGCTGCTCTGGGCACTCATGCTCTGTCTGACACAGCCTGAAGCAGACGTCCAGACAGACAAGGAGACAGCTGGCCGCACACCCAGCACTTCGGACACGCCATGGTCTTATGCCGTCACCTCTTCCTAACCTTGGTTTTCAGATATCTGAACCTAGACATTATATCAATTCTCCACACAGCTGGGTATCGCAAGCACAACACAGAACTCCTCCTTCCCCGTGGCTGTAAAGCTTGCTCTTGGCATGGAGTCACACCTTCAGGGTGGGAGAAACCTTCCTGGTCCCTGATGCCACGCCCAAACTTGAGTGCTGCTTGGGCACAAATTCACACTCTGACCCTCAACATGAGCCCCATGTCAAAGGAAGGCCTGTCAGGGCCTGGGCCAAGAGCCCGCATATGGGGCTTGCCAAGCCCCTATGCACCCAATCCTCACCAGTGTTTGAGTTTTCCAGTCGCCCCGCCCGTACCTGGGGCTCTGCTCTGGAATCCCTTTCTTGGAGAGACACATGAGCCAGACAACACGACTCCACCCTTCCCACAAAATGACCCCAAACTCTTGGGAGCTGGGACAAATCCCCAGAGAGGGATACTCGTCCACAGTCCCTGAGGCCACCCCTCCAATCCACGGCTATCTCGGACACAACATCCAGAGACAAAAGCCTGAAGGAACGCCTCCCACTCGCCCTTGTTTCAGAGGCCCAGGAGCTCCCTCTCGGGCTGTACATCCGGCCTGCCATACCCTAGGCGCCACTCATAAGCTGAGTTTGTGTTTTCAGACTTCTGTGCCCTCAGCCTGGACCCACACAACCGTCAGGCTAGGGCCTCTGGAGCCACAACGAAAGATTGTGCCTGCACTTTCCAAGGAAATTGTGCCCAATCCATTGACCACAACCCTACAGGTTAGGGAAAAGCTCTAAGGCCCCTGAGGCCATCAATAGTGTAGGCCACCATGGACTAAGAGGGGCTCTCTGACACCAGCGGAGCAACTATCTCCACTTAGACTCTCAGACAGTGTCCCCAGAGACAGAAGGTTGAAATGGACAGGCCCCCAGGCCCTAATCTGAACCTTAGCTTTGGTTTCCATGTGTCCGTCCTCAGAGGTCTGTTTTCGTTGACCAGCACACGGGGCTTTTCTGAGGCACCAAACCAAACCTCTCTCGTCTCCACATGGGGAGCTTACTGACTGGGGATGTATCAAACCCTTCAGGTAGGAGAGTTCCGCAGGGCCACTGAACAACCAGCACATTCCAAGGTTTCCATGGACCCAAACGCACATTATGACGCATCCTCAGGAGAGGCCATTTCAACTCAGCCCCCTGGTTAGCGTGCCCCAGAGGCAGCAGATCAAACATATCTTGTGGCTAATGGCCAATGGGAATGCGAGGCATGCTGTACAGGGATCCATCCTTCGAACCGTGCTCTCCAGTCCTTCCGTATGGTATGTCCTGGAGCCATGCAACAGGACTCGAATGTCCCACAGAAGGAAACCTGGTGGTTTGGGGCAACCTCCAAACTCAGCGTGGAAAAACTTCCTTGGCCTCATGAGGCCCCCGCTTCATGAAGGTGCCATCATGGACACATACTCCAGCCTCAGCCAACGTCTGATCCTCAGCCTGACTTCAGATGCAGGAGATTTTGATTCAGCCTCTGCCTAGTGGGCCTGCTCTGCCCTTGGCTCCAATCCTCACTTTAGCTTGTGTTCCTAGACTTCCGTCCTCACACTCCTGGCCCACAAACCCTCCCTACTGGGAATTCTGGGGCCACAATGAAGCACTCCGCCTGCCTCCCAGGAGAAAAACTTTGTCTATGGTGCTGCCCAGAAACCCCAAATGAGGATCAAACTGCTTGGCCCTCGGCAACACCCCAATTGCATAGGCTACCTTAAACACTGATGCTCTGTCGCAAATAGCCTGAGCCCAGACCTTCCAACAGACACCGACACAGCTGGCTGCACACCCAGCACATTGGACCCGCCACTGCCTTAGGCCACCATCCATTCCCAACCTGGGTTTTCAGTCATCAGAACCTAGACCTTATCTCCAATCCCTGCACAGGGGGGAACCTGATGCACAAGTCAGAACCCCTCCTTCCCCATGGCAAGAAACCTCGCTGCTGGCAGTGAGTCAAACCTTCAGTGTAGGAGAAAACGGCATGGCCCATGAGGCCACGCCCATGTGTGAGGGCCGCCTTGGGCACAAACACACATTGTGACCCTCAGCGTGAGTACCTTATTCAAGTAACGCCTCTCAGTGATTGGACCAAGAGCCCGCATATGTGGCTTGCCATGCCCATAGGCACGCAGGACTAACTAGATGGTGTGTATTCCAGTTGAGGGAACCCACTGCTGTGCTCTAGAGTCCCTCTCCTGGGGGGTCCCCTGTGGCAGAAAACAGTACTCTTCCCTTCCCACAGAATGAACCCAAACACTTGGGAGCTTGGACAATCCCCCGAGAGGAAGGCTCTTCCTCGGCCCCTGAAGCAACCCCTACCCTGAACGGCCACTGTGAACGCAACACCCAGAGACAAAAGCCTGAGCGACTGCCTCCCACTTGCCCTCCTTTGATATCCAGAGGATCTCCCCTCTCGGACTGGAGATCAGGCCTGCCATTACCTTGGCCCCTACCTGAGCCAAGTTTGCTTTTTCAGACATCTGTCCCCACAGCCCTGGCAAACACAGCCTCTAGGCTGGGTCCTCTGGAGCCATACCACAGGACCATGCCTGCTCTCTCCTGGGAAACTCTGTCCATTCCTTTGGCCACACACCTCCAGAATATGAGAAACCTCAAGGCCCCCGAGGACATACCATTACCGGGAGCCTCCCTGCACACACAGGGGCCTTCAGACACAAGCTGAGCTGCTAGCTACATGAAGGCATGCACACAGATGTCAACAGAGATAGAAGGTTGAGCCGGACAGGCACTCAGGCCCTAATCTCAACTCTTGCTTTGTTTTCCAGGTGTCACTCCTCAGAGGCTTTGGTTCGAAGAACAGGATATGGGGCTTTCCTGAGGCACTGAACAGAACTTCTCTCGTCTCCACATGGGAAGCTTCCTTGTTGGAGCCGTGTCAAACACCTCAGGTTGGAGAATCCTGCAGAGTCCCTGAGCCACCTCCACATTCCAAGGTCTCCCAGGCCACCAAGCCACAGTAGGACTCATCTTCAGGAGAGTCCATTTCAACTCTCCCCTCTGGGTAGCTCACCCAGGAGCCCGCAGATTGAGCCTGCCTTGTCCTGACTAAAGAGTGGGAATATGAGGTGGCGTTCCCAGGCATCCACGCTTAGACACCTGCTCTCGAGGCTTTCCGTGTGGGGCCTCCTGGAACCATCCAATAGCGCTCGACTTTCGTGCAGAAGGAAACCTTGAGGTTTGGAGTAGTTCACAAATCCCATCGTAGGCAAACCTTCCTGGCCTCATGAGGCCCCCACACCATTCAGGAAGAGGCCATGCTGGACAAAAACTCTAGCCTGAGGCACGTCTCAGAGTTGAAATGACCTCAGTGCAGGAGATCTCGATTCAGCCTCTCAGAGTGGGCCTGCCGTGCCATCGGTCCCAAACCTCACGCTAGCTTGTGTTTTCAGACTTCCTTCCTCACACTCCTGGCAAACAAGCCCTCCGGACTAGGAACTCCAGAACCACAACCCAGCCCAGGGTCTGCCCAAGGGAAGAAAAACGTTTCCCTGTGGGGCTCTCTCCAGAAAACCCAGATGAGGATCAACCTGCTCGGGCCTCGACGGTACCCGAACTGGATAGGCTGCTCTGGGCACTCATGCTCTGTCTGACACAGCCTGAAGCAGACGTCCAGACAGACAAGGAGACAGCTGGCCGCACACCCAGCACTTCGGACACGCCATGGTCTTATGCCGTCACCTCTTCCTAACCTTGGTTTTCAGATATCTGAACCTAGACATTATATCAATTCTCCACACAGCTGGGTATCGCAAGCACAACACAGAACTCCTCCTTCCCCGTGGCTGTAAAGCTTGCTCTTGGCATGGAGTCACACCTTCAGGGTGGGAGAAACCTTCCTGGTCCCTGATGCCACGCCCAAACTCGAGTGCTGCTTGGGCACAAATTCACACTCTGACCCTCAGCATGAGCCCCATGTCAAAGGAAGGCCTGTCAGGGCCTGGGCCAAGAGCCCGCATATGGGGCTTGCCAAGCCCCTATGCACCCAATCCTCACCAGTGTTTGAGTTTTCCAGTCGCCACGCCCGTACCTGGGGCTCTGCTCTGGAATCCCTTTCTTGGAGAGACACATGAGCCAGACAACAGGACTCCACCCTTCCCACAAAATGACCCCAAACTATTGGGAGCTGGGACAAATCCCCAGAGAGGGATACTCGTCCACAGTCCCTGAGGCCACCCCTCCAATCCACGGCTATCTCGGACACAACATCCAGAGACAAAAGCCTGAAGGAACGCCTCCCACTCGCCCTTGTTTCAGAGGCCCAGGAGCTCCCTCTCGGGCTGTACATCCGGCCTGCCATACCCTAGGCGCCACTCATAAGCTGAGTTTGTGTTTTCAGACTTCTGTGCCCTCAGCCTGGACCCACACAACCGTCAGGCTAGGGCCTCTGGAGCCACAGCGAAAGATTGTGCCTGCACTTTCCAAGGAAATTGTGCCCAATCCATTGACCACAACCCTACAGGTTAGGGAAAAGCTCTAAGGCCCCTGAGGCCATCAATAGTGTAGGCGACCCTGGACTAAGAGGGGCTCTCTGACACCAGCGGAGCAACTATCTCCACTTAGACTCTCAGACAGTGTCCCCAGAGACAGAAGGTTGAAATGGACAGGCCCCCAGGCCCTAATCTGAACCTTAGCTTTGGTTTCCATGTGTCCGTCCTCAGAGGTCTGTTTTCGTTGACCAGCACACGGGGCTTTTCTGAGGCACCAAACCAAACCTCTCTCGTCTCCACATGGGGAGCTTACTGACTGGGGATGTATCAAACCCTTCAGGTAGGAGAGTTCCGCAGGGCCACTGAACAACCAGCACATTCCAAGGTTTCCATGGACCCAAACGCACATTATGACGCATCCCCAGGAGAGGCCATTTCAACTCAGCCCCCTGGTTAGCGTGCCCCAGAGGCAGCAGATCAAACATATCTTGTGGCTAATGGCCAATGGGAATGCGAGGCATGCTGTACAGGGATCCATCCTTCGAACCGTGCTCTCCAGTCCTTCCGTATGGTATGTCCTGGAGCCATGCAACAGGACTCGAATGTCCCACAGAAGGAAACCTGGTGGTTTGGGGCAACCTCCAAACTCAGCGTGGAAAAACTTCCTTGGCCTCATGAGGCCCCCGCTTCATGAAGGTGCCATCATGGACACATACTCCAGCCTCAGCCAACGTCTGATCCTCAGCCTGACTTCAGATGCAGGAGATTTTGATTCAGCCTCTGCCTAGTGGGCCTGCTCTGCCCTTGGCTCCAATCCTCACTTTAGCTTGTGTTCCTAGACTTCCGTCCTCACACTCCTGGCCCACAAACCCTCCCTACTGGGAATTCTGGGGCCACAATGAAGCACTCCGCCTGCCTCCCAGGAGAAAAACTTTGTCTATGGTGCTGCCCAGAAACCCCAAATGAGGATCAAACTGCTTGGCCCTCGGCAACACCCCAATTGCATAGGCTACCTTAAACACTGATGCTCTGTCGCAAATAGCCTGAGCCCAGACCTTCCAACAGACACCGACACAGCTGGCTGCACACCCAGCACATTGGACCCGCCACTGCCTTAGGCCACCATCCATTCCCAACCTGGGTTTTCAGTCATCAGAACCTAGACCTTATCTCCAATCCCTGCACAGGGGGGAACCTGATGCACAAGTCAGAACCCCTCCTTCCCCATGGCAAGAAACCTTGCTGCTGGCAGTGAGTCAAACCTTCAGTGTAGGAGAAAACGGCATGGCCCATGAGGCCACGCCCATGTGTGAGGGCCGCCTTGGGCACAAACACACATTGTGACCCTCAGCGTGAGTACCTTATTCAAGTAATGCCTCTCAGTGATTGGACCAAGAGCCCGCATATGTGGCTTGCCATGCCCATAGGCACGCAGGACTAACTAGATGGTGTGTATTCCAGTTGAGGGAACCCACTGCTGTGCTCTAGAGTCCCTCTCCTGGGGGGTCCCCTGTGGCAGAAAACAGTACTCTTCCCTTCCCACAGAATGAACCCAAACACTTGGGAGCTTGGACAATCCCCCGAGAGGAAGGCTCTTCCTCGGCCCCTGAAGCAACCCCTACCCTGAACGGCCACTGTGAACGCAACACCCAGAGACAAAAGCCTGAGCGACTGCCTCCCACTTGCCCTCCTTTGATATCCAGAGGATCTCCCCTCTCGGACTGGAGATCAGGCCTGCCATTACCTTGGCCCCTACCTGAGCCAAGTTTGCTTTTTCAGACATCTGTCCCCACAGCCCTGGCAAACACAGCCTCTAGGCTGGGTCCTCTGGAGCCATACCACAGGACCATGCCTGCTCTCTCCTGGGAAACTCTGTCCATTCCTTTGGCCACACACCTCCAGAATAGGAGAAACCTCAAGGCCCCCGAGGACATACCATTACCGGGAGCCTCCCTGCACACACAGGGGCCTTCAGACACAAGCTGAGCTGCTAGCTACATGAAGGCATGCACACAGATGTCAACAGAGATAGAAGGTTGAGCCGGACAGGCACTCAGGCCCTAATCTCAACTCTTGCTTTGTTTTCCAGGTGTCACTCCTCAGAGGCTTTGGTTCGAAGAACAGGATATGGGGCTTTCCTGAGGCACTGAACAGAACTTCTCTCGTTTCCACATGGGAAGCTTCCTTGTTGGAGCCGTGTCAAACACCTCAGGTTGGAGAATCCTGCAGAGTCCCTGAGCCACCTCCACATTCCAAGGTCTCCCAGGCCACCAAGCCACAGTAGGACTCATCTTCAGGAGAGTCCATTTCAACTCTCCCCTCTGGGTAGCTCACCCAGGAACCCGCAGATTGAGACTGCCTTGTCCTGACTAAAGAGTGGGAATATGAGGTGGCGTTCCCAGGCATCCATGCTTAGACACCTGCTCTCGAGGCTTTCCGTATGGGGCCTCCTGGAACCATCCAATAGCGCTCGACTGTAGTACAGAAGGAAACCTTGAGGTTTGGAGTAGTTCACAAATCCCATCGTAGGCAAACCTTCCTGGCCTCATGAGGCCCCCACACCATTCAGGAAGAGGCCATGCTGGACAAAAACTCTAGCCTGAGGCACGTCTCATAGTTGAAATGACCTCAGTGCAGGAGATCTCGATTCAGCCTCTCAGAGTGGGCCTGCCGTGCCATCGGTCCCAAACCTCACGCTAGCTTGTGTTTTCAGACTTCCTTCCTCACACTCCTGGCAAACAAGCCCTCCGGACTAGGAACTCCAGAACCACAACCCAGCCCAGGGTCTGCCCAAGGGAAGAAAAACGTTTCCCTGTGGGGCTCTCTCCAGAAAACCCAGATGAGGATCAACCTGCTCGGGCCTCGACGGTACCCGAACTGGATAGGCTGCTCTGGGCACTCATGCTCTGTCTGACACAGCCTGAAGCAGACGTCCAGACAGACAAGGAGACAGCTGGCCGCACACCCAGCACTTCGGACACGCCATGGTCTTATGCCGTCACCTCTTCCTAACCTTGGTTTTCAGATATCTGAACCTAGACATTATATCAATTCTCCACACAGCTGGGTATCGCAAGCACAACACAGAACTCCTCCTTCCCCGTGGCTGTAAAGCTTGCTCTTGGCATGGAGTCACACCTTCAGGGTGGGAGAAACCTTCCTGGTCCCTGATGCCACGCCCAAACTTGAGTGCTGCTTGGGCACAAATTCACACTCTGACCCTCAGCATGAGCCCCATGTCAAAGGAAGGCCTGTCAGGGCCTGGGCCAAGAGCCCGCATATGGGGCTTGCCAAGCCCCTATGCACCCAATCCTCACCAGTGTTTGAGTTTTCCAGTCGCCCCGCCCGTACCTGGGGCTCTGCTCTGGAATCCCTTTCTTGGAGAGACACATGAGCCAGACAACACGACTCCACCCTTCCCACAAAATGACCCCAAACTCTTGGGAGCTGGGACAAATCCCCAGAGAGGGATACTCGTCCACAGTCCCTGAGGCCACCCCTCCAATCCACGGCTATCTCGGACACAACATCCAGAGACAAAAGCCTGAAGGAACGCCTCCCACTCGCCCTTGTTTCAGAGGCCCAGGAGCTCCCTCTCGGGCTGTACATCCGGCCTGCCATACCCTAGGCGCCACTCATAAGCTGAATTTGTGTTTACAGACTTCTGTGCCCTCAGCCTGGACCCACACAACCGTCAGGCTTGGGCCTCTGGAGCCACAGCGAAAGATTGTGCCTGCCCTCTCCAAGGAAATTGTGCCCAATCCATTGACCACAACCCTACAGGTTAGGGAAAAGTCCAAGGCCCCTGAGGCCATCATAGTGTAGGCGACCCTGGACTAAGAGGGGCTCTCTGACACCAGCGGAGCAACTATCTCCACTTAGACTCTCAGACAGTGTCCCCAGAGACAGAAGGTTGAAATGGACAGGCCCCCAGGCCCTAATCTGAACCTTAGCTTTGGTTTCCATGTGTCCGTCCTCAGAGGTCTGTTTTCGTTGACCAGCACACGGGGCTTTTCTGAGGCACCAAACCAAACCTCTCTCGTCTCCACATGGGGAGCTTACTGACTGGGGATGTATCAAACCCTTCAGGTAGGAGAGTTCCGCAGGGCCACTGAACAACCAGCACATTCCAAGGTTTCCATGGACCCAAACGCACATTATGACGCATCCTCAGGAGAGGCCATTTCAACTCAGCCCCCTGGTTAGCGTGCCCCAGAGGCAGCAGATCAAACATATCTTGTGGCTAATGGCCAATGGGAATGCGAGGCATGCTGTACAGGGATCCATCCTTCGAACCGTGCTCTCCAGTCCTTCCGTATGGTATGTCCTGGAGCCATGCAACAGGACTCGAATGTCCCACAGAAGGAAACCTGGTGGTTTGGGGCAACCTCCAAACTCAGCGTGGAAAAACTTCCTTGGCCTCATGAGGCCCCCGCTTCATGAAGGTGCCATCATGGACACATACTCCAGCCTCAGCCAACGTCTGATCCTCAGCCTGACTTCAGATGCAGGAGATTTTGATTCAGCCTCTGCCTAGTGGGCCTGCTCTGCCCTTGGCTCCAATCCTCACTTTAGCTTGTGTTCCTAGACTTCCGTCCTCACACTCCTGGCCCACAAACCCTCCCTACTGGGAATTCTGGGGCCACAATGAAGCACTCCGCCTGCCTCCCAGGAGAAAAACTTTGTCTATGGTGCTGCCCAGAAACCCCAAATGAGGATCAAACTGCTTGGCCCTCGGCAACACCCCAATTGCATAGGCTACCTTAAACACTGATGCTCTGTCGCAAATAGCCTGAGCCCAGACCTTCCAACAGACACCGACACAGCTGGCTGCACACCCAGCACATTGGACCCGCCACTGCCTTAGGCCACCATCCATTCCCAACCTGGGTTTTCAGTCATCAGAACCTAGACCTTATCTCCAATCCCTGCACAGGGGGGAACCTGATGCACAAGTCAGAACCCCTCCTTCCCCATGGCAAGAAACCTCGCTGCTGGCAGTGAGTCAAACCTTCAGTGTAGGAGAAAACGGCATGGCCCATGAGGCCACGCCCATGTGTGAGGGCCGCCTTGGGCACAAACACACATTGTGACCCTCAGCGTGAGTACCTTATTCAAGTAACGCCTCTCAGTGATTGGACCAAGAGCCCGCATATGTGGCTTGCCATGCCCATAGGCACGCAGGACTAACTAGATGGTGTGTATTCCAGTTGAGGGAACCCACTGCTGTGCTCTAGAGTCCCTCTCCTGGGGGGTCCCCTGTGGCAGAAAACAGTACTCTTCCCTTCCCACAGAATGAACCCAAACACTTGGGAGCTTGGACAATCCCCCGAGAGGAAGGCTCTTCCTCGGCCCCTGAAGCAACCCCTACCCTGAACGGCCACTGTGAACGCAACACCCAGAGACAAAAGCCTGAGCGACTGCCTCCCACTTGCCCTCCTTTGATATCCAGAGGATCTCCCCTCTCGGACTGGAGATCAGGCCTGCCATTACCTTGGCCCCTACCTGAGCCAAGTTTGCTTTTTCAGACATCTGTCCCCACAGCCCTGGCAAACACAGCCTCTAGGCTGGGTCCTCTGGAGCCATACCACAGGACCATGCCTGCTCTCTCCTGGGAAACTCTGTCCATTCCTTTGGCCACACACCTCCAGAATAGGAGAAACCTCAAGGCCCCCGAGGACATACCATTACCGGGAGCCTCCCTGCACACACAGGGGCCTTCAGACACAAGCTGAGCTGCTAGCTACATGAAGGCATGCACACAGATGTCAACAGAGATAGAAGGTTGAGCCGGACAGGCACTCAGGCCCTAATCTCAACTCTTGCTTTGTTTTCCAGGTGTCACTCCTCAGAGGCTTTGGTTCGAAGAACAGGATATGGGGCTTTCCTGAGGCACTGAACAGAACTTCTCTCGTCTCCACATGGGAAGCTTCCTTGTTGGAGCCGTGTCAAACACCTCAGGTTGGAGAATCCTGCAGAGTCCCTGAGCCACCTCCACATTCCAAGGTCTCCCAGGCCACCAAGCCACAGTAGGACTCATCTTCAGGAGAGTCCATTTCAACTCTCCCCTCTGGGTAGCTCACCCAGGAGCCCGCAGATTGAGCCTGCCTTGTCCTGACTAAAGAGTGGGAATATGAGGTGGCTTTCCCAGGCATCCACGCTTAGACACCTGCTCTCGAGGCTTTCCGTGTGGGGCCTCCTGGAACCATCCAATAGCACTCGACTTTCGTGCAGAAGGAAACCTTGAGGTTTGGAGTAGTTCACAAATCCCATCGTAGGCAAACCTTCCTGGCCTCATGAGGCCCCCACACCATTCAGGAAGAGGCCATGCTGGACAAAAACTCTAGCCTGAGGCACGTCTCATAGTTGACATGACCTCAGTGCAGGAGATCTCGATTCAGCCTCTCAGAGTGGGCCTGCCGTGCCATCGGTCCCAAACCTCACGCTAGCTTGTGTTTTCAGACTTCCTTCCTCACACTCCTGGCAAACAAGCCCTCCGGACTAGGAACTCCAGAACCACAACCCAGCCCAGGGTCTGCCCAAGGGAAGAAAAACGTTTCCCTGTGGGGCTCTCTCCAGAAAACCCAGATGAGGATCAACCTGCTCGGGCCTCGACGGTACCCGAACTGGATAGGCTGCTCTGGGCACTCATGCTCTGTCTGACACAGCCTGAAGCAGACGTCCAGACAGACAAGGAGACAGCTGGCCGCACACCCAGCACTTCGGACACGCCATGGTCTTATGCCGTCACCTCTTCCTAACCTTGGTTTTCAGATATCTGAACCTAGACATTATATCAATTCTCCACACAGCTGGGTATCGCAAGCACAACACAGAACTCCTCCTTCCCCGTGGCTGTAAAGCTTGCTCTTGGCATGGAGTCACACCTTCAGGGTGGGAGAAACCTTCCTGGTCCCTGATGCCACGCCCAAACTTGAGTGCTGCTTGGGCACAAATTCACACTCTGACCCTCAGCATGAGCCCCATGTCAAAGGAAGGCCTGTCAGGGCCTGGGCCAAGAGCCCGCATATGGGGCTTGCCAAGCCCCTATGCACCCAATCCTCACCAGTGTTTGAGTTTTCCAGTCGCCCCGCCCGTACCTGGGGCTCTGCTCTGGAATCCCTTTCTTGGAGAGACACATGAGCCAGACAACACGACTCCACCCTTCCCACAAAATGACCCCAAACTCTTGGGAGCTGGGACAAATCCCCAGAGAGGGATACTCGTCCACAGTCCCTGAGGCCACCCCTCCAATCCACGGCTATCTCGGACACAACATCCAGAGACAAAAGCCTGAAGGAACGCCTCCCACTCGCCCTTGTTTCAGAGGCCCAGGAGCTCCCTCTCGGGCTGTACATCCGGCCTGCCATACCCTAGGCGCCACTCATAAGCTGAATTTGTGTTTACAGACTTCTGTGCCCTCAGCCTGGACCCACACAACCGTCAGGCTTGGGCCTCTGGAGCCACAGCGAAAGATTGTGCCTGCCCTCTCCAAGGAAATTGTGCCCAATCCATTGACCACAACCCTACAGGTTAGGGAAAAGTCCAAGGCCCCTGAGGCCATCATAGTGTAGACCACCCTGGACTAAGAGGGGCTCTCTGACACCAGCGGAGCAACTATCTCCACTTAGACTCTCAGACAGTGTCCCCAGAGACAGAAGGTTGAAATGGACAGGCCCCCAGGCCCTAATCTGAACCTTAGCTTTGGTTTCCATGTGTCCGTCCTCAGAGGTCTGTTTTCGTTGACCAGCACACGGGGCTTTTCTGAGGCACCAAACCAAACCTCTCTCGTCTCCACATGGGGAGCTTACTTACTGGGGATGTATCAAACCCTTCAGGTAGGAGAGTTCCGCAGGGCCACTGAACAACCAGCACATTCCAAGGTTTCCATGGACCCAAACGCACATTATGACGCATCCTCAGGAGAGGCCATTTCAACTCAGCCCCCTGGTTAGCGTGCCCCAGAGGCAGCAGATCAAACATATCTTGTGGCTAATGGCCAATGGGAATGCGAGGCATGCTGTACAGGGATCCATCCTTCGAACCGTGCTCTCCAGTCCTTCCGTATGGTATGTCCTGGAGCCATGCAACAGGACTCGAATGTCCCACAGAAGGAAACCTGGTGGTTTGGGGCAACCTCCAAACTCAGCGTGGAAAAACTTCCTTGGCCTCATGAGGCCCCCGCTTCATGAAGGTGCCATCATGGACACATACTCCAGCCTCAGCCAACGTCTGATCCTCAGCCTGACTTCAGATGCAGGAGATTTTGATTCAGCCTCTGCCTAGTGGGCCTGCTCTGCCCTTGGCTCCAATCCTCACTTTAGCTTGTGTTCCTAGACTTCCGTCCTCACACTCCTGGCCCACAAACCCTCCCTACTGGGAATTCTGGGGCCACAATGAAGCACTCCGCCTGCCTCCCAGGAGAAAAACTTTGTCTATGGTGCTGCCCAGAAACCCCAAATGAGGATCAAACTGCTTGGCCCTCGGCAACACCCCAATTGCATAGGCTACCTTAAACACTGATGCTCTGTCGCAAATAGCCTGAGCCCAGACCTTCCAACAGACACCGACACAGCTGGCTGCACACCCAGCACATTGGACCCGCCACTGCCTTAGGCCACCATCCATTCCCAACCTGGGTTTTCAGTCATCAGAACCTAGACCTTATCTCCAATCCCTGCACAGGGGGGAACCTGATGCACAAGTCAGAACCCCTCCTTCCCCATGGCAAGAAACCTCGCTGCTGGCAGTGAGTCAAACCTTCAGTGTAGGAGAAAACGGCATGGCCCATGAGGCCACGCCCATGTGTGAGGGCCGCCTTGGGCACAAACACACATTGTGACCCTCAGCGTGAGTACCTTATTCAAGTAACGCCTCTCAGTGATTGGACCAAGAGCCCGCATATGTGGCTTGCCATGCCCATAGGCACGCAGGACTAACTAGATGGTGTGTATTCCAGTTGAGGGAACCCACTGCTGTGCTCTAGAGTCCCTCTCCTGGGGGGTCCCCTGTGGCAGAAAACAGTACTCTTCCCTTCCCACAGAATGAACCCAAACACTTGGGAGCTTGGACAATCCCCCGAGAGGAAGGCTCTTCCTCGGCCCCTGAAGCAACCCCTACCCTGAACGGCCACTGTGAACGCAACACCCAGAGACAAAAGCCTGAGCGACTGCCTCCCACTTGCCCTCCTTTGATATCCAGAGGATCTCCCCTCTCGGACTGGAGATCAGGCCTGCCATTACCTTGGCCCCTACCTGAGCCAAGTTTGCTTTTTCAGACATCTGTCCCCACAGCCCTGGCAAACACAGCCTCTAGGCTGGGTCCTCTGGAGCCATACCACAGGACCATGCCTGCTCTCTCCTGGGAAACTCTGTCCATTCCTTTGGCCACACACCTCCAGAATAGGAGAAACCTCAAGGCCCCCGAGGACATACCATTACCGGGAGCCTCCCTGCACACACAGGGGCCTTCAGACACAAGCTGAGCTGCTAGCTACATGAAGGCATGCACACAGATGTCAACAGAGATAGAAGGTTGAGCCGGACAGGCACTCAGGCCCTAATCTCAACTCTTGCTTTGTTTTCCAGGTGTCACTCCTCAGAGGCTTTGGTTCGAAGAACAGGATATGGGGCTTTCCTGAGGCACTGAACAGAACTTCTCTCGTCTCCACATGGGAAGCTTCCTTGTTGGAGCCGTGTCAAACACCTCAGGTTGGAGAATCCTGCAGAGTCCCTGAGCCACCTCCACATTCCAAGGTCTCCCAGGCCACCAAGCCACAGTAGGACTCATCTTCAGGAGAGTCCATTTCAACTCTCCCCTCTGGGTAGCTCACCCAGGAGCCCGCAGATTGAGCCTGCCTTGTCCTGACTAAAGAGTGGGAATATGAGGTGGCGTTCCCAGGCATCCACGCTTAGACACCTGCTCTCGAGGCTTTCCGTGTGGGGCCTCCTGGAACCATCCAATAGCGCTCGACTTTCGTGCAGAAGGAAACCTTGAGGTTTGGAGTAGTTCACAAATCCCATCGTAGGCAAACCTTCCTGGCCTCATGAGGCCCCCACACCATTCAGGAAGAGGCCATGCTGGACAAAAACTCTAGCCTGAGGCACGTCTCATAGTTGAAATGACCTCAGTGCAGGAGATCTCGATTCAGCCTCTCAGAGTGGGCCTGCCGTGCCATCGGTCCCAAACCTCACGCTAGCTTGTGTTTTCAGACTTCCTTCCTCACACTCCTGGCAAACAAGCCCTCCGGACTAGGAACTCCAGAACCACAACCCAGCCCAGGGTCTGCCCAAGGGAAGAAAAACGTTTCCCTGTGGGGCTCTCTCCAGAAAACCCAGATGAGGATCAACCTGCTCGGGCCTCGACGGTACCCGAACTGGATAGGCTGCTCTGGGCACTCATGCTCTGTCTGACACAGCCTGAAGCAGACGTCCAGACAGACAAGGAGACAGCTGGCCGCACACCCAGCACTTCGGACACGCCATGGTCTTATGCCGTCACCTCTTCCTAACCTTGGTTTTCAGATATCTGAACCTAGACATTATATCAATTCTCCACACAGCTGGGTATCGCAAGCACAACACAGAACTCCTCCTTCCCCGTGGCTGTAAAGCTTGCTCTTGGCATGGAGTCACACCTTCAGGGTGGGAGAAACCTTCCTGGTCCCTGATGCCACGCCCAAACTTGAGTGCTGCTTGGGCACAAATTCACACTCTGACCCTCAGCATGAGCCCCATGTCAAAGGAAGGCCTGTCAGGGCCTGGGCCAAGAGCCCGCATATGGGGCTTGCCAAGCCCCTATGCACCCAATCCTCACCAGTGTTTGAGTTTTCCAGTCGCCCCGCCCATACCTGGGGCTCTGCTCTGGAATCCCTTTCTTGGAGAGAAACATGAGCCAGACAACACGACTCCACCCTTCCCACAAAATGACCCCAAACTCTTGGGAGCTGGGACAAATCCCCAGAGAGGGATACTCGTCCACAGTCCCTGAGGCCACCCCTCCAATCCACGGCTATCTCGGACACAACATCCAGAGACAAAAGCCTGAAGGAACGCCTCCCACTCGCCCTTGTTTCAGAGGCCCAGGAGCTCCCTCTCGGGCTGTACATCCGGCCTGCCATACCCTAGGCGCCACTCATAAGCTGAGTTTGTGTTTTCAGACTTCTGTGCCCTCAGCCTGGACCCACACAACCGTCAGGCTAGGGCCTCTGGAGCCACAGCGAAAGATTGTGCCTGCACTTTCCAAGGAAATTGTGCCCAATCCATTGACCACAACCCTACAGGTTAGGGAAAAGCTCTAAGGCCCCTGAGGCCATCAATAGTGTAGGCCACCATGGACTAAGAGGGGCTCTCTGACACCAGCGGAGCAACTATCTCCACTTAGACTCTCAGACAGTGTCCCCAGAGACAGAAGGTTGAAATGGACAGGCCCCCAGGCCCTAATCTGAACCTTAGCTTTGGTTTCCATGTGTCCGTCCTCAGAGGTCTGTTTTCGTTGACCAGCACACGGGGCTTTTCTGAGGCACCAAACCAAACCTCTCTCGTCTCCACATGGGGAGCTTACTGACTGGGGATGTATCAAACCCTTCAGGTAGGAGAGTTCCGCAGGGCCACTGAACAACCAGCACATTCCAAGGTTTCCATGGACCCAAACGCACATTATGACGCATCCTCAGGAGAGGCCATTTCAACTCAGCCCCCTGGTTAGCGTGCCCCAGAGGCAGCAGATCAAACATATCTTGTGGCTAATGGCCAATGGGAATGCGAGGCATGCTGTACAGGGATCCATCCTTCGAACCGTGCTCTCCAGTCCTTCCGTATGGTATGTCCTGGAGCCATGCAACAGGACTCGAATGTCCCACAGAAGGAAACCTGGTGGTTTGGGGCAACCTCCAAACTCAGCGTGGGAAAACTTCCTTGGCCTCATGAGGCCCCCGCTTCATGAAGGTGCCATCATGGACACATACTCCAGCCTCAGCCAACGTCTGATCCTCAGCCTGACTTCAGATGCAGGAGATTTTGATTCAGCCTCTGCCTAGTGGGCCTGCTCTGCCCTTGGCTCCAATCCTCACTTTAGCTTGTGTTCCTAGACTTCCGTCCTCACACTCCTGGCCCACAAACCCTCCCTACTGGGAATTCTGGGGCCACAATGAAGCACTCCGCCTGCCTCCCAGGAGAAAAACTTTGTCTATGGTGCTGCCCAGAAACCCCAAATGAGGATCAAACTGCTTGGCCCTCGGCAACACCCCAATTGCATAGGCTACCTTAAACACTGATGCTCTGTCGCAAATAGCCTGAGCCCAGACCTTCCAACAGACACCGACACAGCTGGCTGCACACCCAGCACATTGGACCCGCCACTGCCTTAGGCCACCATCCATTCCCAACCTGGGTTTTCAGTCATCAGAACCTAGACCTTATCTCCAATCCCTGCACAGGGGGGAACCTGATGCACAAGTCAGAACCCCTCCTTCCCCATGGCAAGAAACCTTGCTGCTGGCAGTGAGTCAAACCTTCAGTGTAGGAGAAAACGGCATGGCCCATGAGGCCACGCCCATGTGTGAGGGCCGCCTTGGGCACAAACACACATTGTGACCCTCAGCGTGAGTACCTTATTCAAGTAACGCCTCTCAGTGATTGGACCAAGAGCCCGCATATGTGGCTTGCCATGCCCATAGGCACGCAGGACTAACTAGATGGTGTGTATTCCAGTTGAGGGAACCCACTGCTGTGCTCTAGAGTCCCTCTCCTGGGGGGTCCCCTGTGGCAGAAAACAGTACTCTTCCCTTCCCACAGAATGAACCCAAACACTTGGGAGCTTGGACAATCCCCCGAGAGGAAGGCTCTTCCTCGGCCCCTGAAGCAACCCCTACCCTGAACGGCCACTGTGAACGCAACACCCAGAGACAAAAGCCTGAGCGACTGCCTCCCACTTGCCCTCCTTTGATATCCAGAGGATCTCCCCTCTCGGACTGAAGATCAGGCCTGCCATTACCTTGGCCCCTACCTGAGCCAAGTTTGCTTTTTCAGACATCTGTCCCCACAGCCCTGGCAAACACAGCCTCTAGGCTGGGTCCTCTGGAGCCATACCACAGGACCGTGCCTGCTCTCTCCTGGGAAACTCTGTCCATTCCTTTGGCCACACACCTCCAGAATAGGAGAAACCTCAAGGCCCCCGAGGACATACCATTACCGGGAGCCTCCCTGCACACACAGGGGCCTTCAGACACAAGCTGAGCTGCTAGCTACATGAAGGCATGCACACAGATGTCAACAGAGATAGAAGGTTGAGCCGGACAGGCACTCAGGCCCTAATCTCAACTCTTGCTTTGTTTTCCAGGTGTCACTCCTCAGAGGCTTTGGTTCGAAGAACAGGATATGGGGCTTTCCTGAGGCACTGAACAGAACTTCTCTCGTCTCCACATGGGAAGCTTCCTTGTTGGAGCCGTGTCAAACACCTCAGGTTGGAGAATCCTTCAGAGTCCCTGAGCCACCTCCACATTCCAAGGTCTCCCAGGCCACCAAGCCACAGTAGGACTCATCTTCAGGAGAGTCCATTTCAACTCTCCCCTCTGGGTAGCTCACCCAGGAGCCCGCAGATTGAGCCTGCCTTGTCCTGACTAAAGAGTGGGAATATGAGGTGGCATTCCCAGGCATCCACGCTTAGACACCTGCTCTCGAGGCTTTCCGTATGGGGCCTCCTGGAACCATCCAATAGCGCTCGACTTTCGTGCAGAAGGAAACCTTGAGGTTTGGAGTAGTTCACAAATCCCATCGTAGGCAAACCTTCCTGGCCTCATGAGGCCCCCACACCATTCAGGAAGAGGCTATGCTGGACAAAAACTCTAGCCTGAGGCACGTCTCATAGTTGAAATGACCTCAGTGCAGGAGATCTCGATTCAGCCTCTCAGAGTGGGCCTGCCGTGCCATCGGTCCCAAACCTCACGCTAGCTTGTGTTTTCAGACTTCCTTCCTCACACTCCTGGCAAACAAGCCCTCCGGACTAGGAACTCCAGAACCACAACCCAGCCCAGGGTCTGCCCAAGGGAAGAAAAACGTTTCCCTGTGGGGCTCTCTCCAGAAAACCCAGATGAGGATCAACCTGCTCGGGCCTCGACGGTACCCGAACTGGATAGGCTGCTCTGGGCACTCATGCTCTGTCTGACACAGCCTGAAGCAGACGTCCAGACAGACAAGGAGACAGCTGGCCGCACACCCAGCACTTCGGACACGCCATGGTCTTATGCCGTCACCTCTTCCTAACCTTGGTTTTCAGATATCTGAACCTAGACATTATATCAATTCTCCACACAGCTGGGTATCGCAAGCACAACACAGAACTCCTCCTTCCCCGTGGCTGTAAAGCTTGCTCTTGGCATGGAGTCACACCTTCAGGGTGGGAGAAACCTTCCTGGTCCCTGATGCCACGCCCAAACTTGAGTGCTGCTTGGGCACAAATTCACACTCTGACCCTCAGCATGAGCCCCATGTCAAAGGAAGGCCTGTCAGGGCCTGGGCCAAGAGCCCGCATATGGGGCTTGCCAAGCCCCTATGCACCCAATCCTCACCAGTGTTTGAGTTTTCCAGTCGCCACGCCCGTACCTGGGGCTCTGCTCTGGAATCCCTTTCTTGGAGAGACACATGAGCCAGACAACAGGACTCCACCCTTCCCACAAAATGACCCCAAACTCTTGGCAGCTGGGACAAATCCCCAGAGAGGGATACTCGTCCACAGTCCCTGAGGCCACCCCTCCAATCCACGGCTATCTCGGACACAACATCCAGAGACAAAAGCCTGAAGGAACGCCTCCCACTCGCCCTTGTTTCAGAGGCCCAGGAGCTCCCTCTCGGGCTGTACATCCGGCCTGCCATACCCTAGGCGCCACTCATAAGCTGAGTTTGTGTTTTCAGACTTCTGTGCCCTCAGCCTGGACCCACACAACCGTCAGGCTAGGGCCTCTGGAGCCACAGCGAAAGATTGTGCCTGCACTTTCCAAGGAAATTGTGCCCAATCCATTGACCACAACCCTACAGGTTAGGGAAAAGCTCTAAGGCCCCTGAGGCCATCAATAGTGTAGGCCACCATGGACTAAGAGGGGCTCTCTGACACCAGCGGAGCAACTATCTCCACTTAGACTCTCAGACAGTGTCCCCAGAGACAGAAGGTTGAAATGGACAGGCCCCCAGGCCCTAATCTGAACCTTAGCTTTGGTTTCCATGTGTCCGTCCTCAGAGGTCTGTTTTCGTTGACCAGCACACGGGGCTTTTCTGAGGCACCAAACCAAACCTCTCTCGTCTCCACATGGGGAGCTTACTGACTGGGGATGTATCAAACCCTTCAGGTAGGAGAGTTCCGCAGGGCCACTGAACAACCAGCACATTCCAAGGTTTCCATGGACCCAAACGCACATTATGACGCATCCTCAGGAGAGGCCATTTCAACTCAGCCCCCTGGTTAGCGTGCCCCAGAGGCAGCAGATCAAACATATCTTGTGGCTAATGGCCAATGGGAATGCGAGGCATGCTGTACAGGGATCCATCCTTCGAACCGTGCTCTCCAGTCCTTCCGTATGGTATGTCCTGGAGCCATGCAACAGGACTCGAATGTCCCACAGAAGGAAACCTGGTGGTTTGGGGCAACCTCCAAACTCAGCGTGGAAAAACTTCCTTGGCCTCATGAGGCCCCCGCTTCATGAAGGTGCCATCATGGACACATACTCCAGCCTCAGCCAACGTCTGATCCTCAGCCTGACTTCAGATGCAGGAGATTTTGATTCAGCCTCTGCCTAGTGGGCCTGCTCTGCCCTTGGCTCCAATCCTCACTTTAGCTTGTGTTCCTAGACTTCCGTCCTCACACTCCTGGCCCACAAACCCTCCCTACTGGGAATTCTGGGGCCACAATGAAGCACTCCGCCTGCCTCCCAGGAGAAAAACTTTGTCTATGGTGCTGCCCAGAAACCCCAAATGAGGATCAAACTGCTTGGCCCTCGGCAACACCCCAATTGCATAGGCTACCTTAAACACTGATGCTCTGTCGCAAATAGCCTGAGCCCAGACCTTCCAACAGACACCGACACAGCTGGCTGCACACCCAGCACATTGGACCCGCCACTGCCTTAGGCCACCATCCATTCCCAACCTGGGTTTTCAGTCATCAGAACCTAGACCTTATCTCCAATCCCTGCACAGGGGGGAACCTGATGCACAAGTCAGAACCCCTCCTTCCCCATGGCAAGAAACCTTGCTGCTGGCAGTGAGTCAAACCTTCAGTGTAGGAGAAAACGGCATGGCCCATGAGGCCACGCCCATGTGTGAGGGCCGCCTTGGGCACAAACACACATTGTGACCCTCAGCGTGAGTACCTTATTCAAGTAACGCCTCTCAGTGATTGGACCAAGAGCCCGCATATGTGGCTTGCCATGCCCATAGGCACGCAGGACTAACTAGATGGTGTGTATTCCAGTTGAGGGAACCCACTGCTGTGCTCTAGAGTCCCTCTCCTGGGGGGTCCCCTGTGGCAGAAAACAGTACTCTTCCCTTCCCACAGAATGAACCCAAACACTTGGGAGCTTGGACAATCCCCCGAGAGGAAGGCTCTTCCTCGGCCCCTGAAGCAACCCCTACCCTGAACGGCCACTGTGAACGCAACACCCAGAGACAAAAGCCTGAGCGACTGCCTCCCACTTGCCCTCCTTTGATATCCAGAGGATCTCCCCTCTCGGACTGAAGATCAGGCCTGCCATTACCTTGGCCCCTACCTGAGCCAAGTTTGCTTTTTCAGACATCTGTCCCCACAGCCCTGGCAAACACAGCCTCTAGGCTGGGTCCTCTGGAGCCATACCACAGGACCGTGCCTGCTCTCTCCTGGGAAACTCTGTCCATTCCTTTGGCCACACACCTCCAGAATAGGAGAAACCTCAAGGCCCCCGAGGACATACCATTACCGGGAGCCTCCCTGCACACACAGGGGCCTTCAGACACAAGCTGAGCTGCTAGCTACATGAAGGCATGCACACAGATGTCAACAGAGATAGAAGGTTGAGCCGGACAGGCACTCAGGCCCTAATCTCAACTCTTGCTTTGTTTTCCAGGTGTCACTCCTCAGAGGCTTTGGTTCGAAGAACAGGATATGGGGCTTTCCTGAGGCACTGAACAGAACTTCTCTCGTCTCCACATGGGAAGCTTCCTTGTTGGAGCCGTGTCAAACACCTCAGGTTGGAGAATCCTTCAGAGTCCCTGAGCCACCTCCACATTCCAAGGTCTCCCAGGCCACCAAGCCACAGTAGGACTCATCTTCAGGAGAGTCCATTTCAACTCTCCCCTCTGGGTAGCTCACCCAGGAGCCCGCAGATTGAGCCTGCCTTGTCCTGACTAAAGAGTGGGAATATGAGGTGGCATTCCCAGGCATCCACGCTTAGACACCTGCTCTCGAGGCTTTCCGTATGGGGCCTCCTGGAACCATCCAATAGCGCTCGACTTTCGTGCAGAAGGAAACCTTGAGGTTTGGAGTAGTTCACAAATCCCATCGTAGGCAAACCTTCCTGGCCTCATGAGGCCCCCACACCATTCAGGAAGAGGCTATGCTGGACAAAAACTCTAGCCTGAGGCACGTCTCATAGTTGAAATGACCTCAGTGCAGGAGATCTCGATTCAGCCTCTCAGAGTGGGCCTGCCGTGCCATCGGTCCCAAACCTCACGCTAGCTTGTGTTTTCAGACTTCCTTCCTCACACTCCTGGCAAACAAGCCCTCCGGACTAGGAACTCCAGAACCACAACCCAGCCCAGGGTCTGCCCAAGGGAAGAAAAACGTTTCCCTGTGGGGCTCTCTCCAGAAAACCCAGATGAGGATCAACCTGCTCGGGCCTCGACGGTACCCGAACTGGATAGGCTGCTCTGGGCACTCATGCTCTGTCTGACACAGCCTGAAGCAGACGTCCAGACAGACAAGGAGACAGCTGGCCGCACACCCAGCACTTCGGACACGCCATGGTCTTATGCCGTCACCTCTTCCTAACCTTGGTTTTCAGATATCTGAACCTAGACATTATATCAATTCTCCACACAGCTGGGTATCGCAAGCACAACACAGAACTCCTCCTTCCCCGTGGCTGTAAAGCTTGCTCTTGGCATGGAGTCACACCTTCAGGGTGGGAGAAACCTTCCTGGTCCCTGATGCCACGCCCAAACTTGAGTGCTGCTTGGGCACAAATTCACACTCTGACCCTCAGCATGAGCCCCATGTCAAAGGAAGGCCTGTCAGGGCCTGGGCCAAGAGCCCGCATATGGGGCTTGCCAAGCCCCTATGCACCCAATCCTCACCAGTGTTTGAGTTTTCCAGTCGCCACGCCCGTACCTGGGGCTCTGCTCTGGAATCCCTTTCTTGGAGAGACACATGAGCCAGACAACAGGACTCCACCCTTCCCACAAAATGACCCCAAACTCTTGGCAGCTGGGACAAATCCCCAGAGAGGGATACTCGTCCACAGTCCCTGAGGCCACCCCTCCAATCCACGGCTATCTCGGACACAACATCCAGAGACAAAAGCCTGAAGGAACGCCTCCCACTCGCCCTTGTTTCAGAGGCCCAGGAGCTCCCTCTCGGGCTGTACATCCGGCCTGCCATACCCTAGGCGCCACTCATAAGCTGAGTTTGTGTTTTCAGACTTCTGTGCCCTCAGCCTGGACCCACACAACCGTCAGGCTAGGGCCTCTGGAGCCACAGCGAAAGATTGTGCCTGCACTTTCCAAGGAAATTGTGCCCAATCCATTGACCACAACCCTACAGGTTAGGGAAAAGCTCTAAGGCCCCTGAGGCCATCAATAGTGTAGGCCACCATGGACTAAGAGGGGCTCTCTGACACCAGCGGAGCAACTATCTCCACTTAGACTCTCAGACAGTGTCCCCAGAGACAGAAGGTTGAAATGGACAGGCCCCCAGGCCCTAATCTGAACCTTAGCTTTGGTTTCCATGTGTCCGTCCTCAGAGGTCTGTTTTCGTTGACCAGCACACGGGGCTTTTCTGAGGCACCAAACCAAACCTCTCTCGTCTCCACATGGGGAGCTTACTGACTGGGGATGTATCAAACCCTTCAGGTAGGAGAGTTCCGCAGGGCCACTGAACAACCAGCACATTCCAAGGTTTCCATGGACCCAAACGCACATTATGACGCATCCTCAGGAGAGGCCATTTCAACTCAGCCCCCTGGTTAGCGTGCCCCAGAGGCAGCAGATCAAACATATCTTGTGGCTAATGGCCAATGGGAATGCGAGGCATGCTGTACAGGGATCCATCCTTCGAACCGTGCTCTCCAGTCCTTCCGTATGGTATGTCCTGGAGCCATGCAACAGGACTCGAATGTCCCACAGAAGGAAACCTGGTGGTTTGGGGCAACCTCCAAACTCAGCGTGGAAAAACTTCCTTGGCCTCATGAGGCCCCCGCTTCATGAAGGTGCCATCATGGACACATACTCCAGCCTCAGCCAACGTCTGATCCTCAGCCTGACTTCAGATGCAGGAGATTTTGATTCAGCCTCTGCCTAGTGGGCCTGCTCTGCCCTTGGCTCCAATCCTCACTTTAGCTTGTGTTCCTAGACTTCCGTCCTCACACTCCTGGCCCACAAACCCTCCCTACTGGGAATTCTGGGGCCACAATGAAGCACTCCGCCTGCCTCCCAGGAGAAAAACTTTGTCTATGGTGCTGCCCAGAAACCCCAAATGAGGATCAAACTGCTTGGCCCTCGGCAACACCCCAATTGCATAGGCTACCTTAAACACTGATGCTCTGTCGCAAATAGCCTGAGCCCAGACCTTCCAACAGACACCGACACAGCTGGCTGCACACCCAGCACATTGGACCCGCCACTGCCTTAGGCCACCATCCATTCCCAACCTGGGTTTTCAGTCATCAGAACCTAGACCTTATCTCCAATCCCTGCACAGGGGGGAACCTGATGCACAAGTCAGAACCCCTCCTTCCCCATGGCAAGAAACCTCGCTGCTGGCAGTGAGTCAAACCTTCAGTGTAGGAGAAAACGGCATGGCCCATGAGGCCACGCCCATGTGTGAGGGCCGCCTTGGGCACAAACACACATTGTGACCCTCAGCGTGAGTACCTTATTCAAGTAACGCCTCTCAGTGATTGGACCAAGAGCCCGCATATGTGGCTTGCCATGCCCATAGGCACGCAGGACTAACTAGATGGTGTGTATTCCAGTTGAGGGAACCCACTGCTGTGCTCTAGAGTCCCTCTCCTGGGGGGTCCCCTGTGGCAGAAAACAGTACTCTTCCCTTCCCACAGAATGAACCCAAACACTTGGGAGCTTGGACAATCCCCCGAGAGGAAGGCTCTTCCTCGGCCCCTGAAGCAACCCCTACCCTGAACGGCCACTGTGAACGCAACACCCAGAGACAAAAGCCTGAGCGACTGCCTCCCACTTGCCCTCCTTTGATATCCAGAGGATCTCCCCTCTCGGACTGGAGATCAGGCCTGCCATTACCTTGGCCCCTACCTGAGCCAAGTTTGCTTTTTCAGACATCTGTCCCCACAGCCCTGGCAAACACAGCCTCTAGGCTGGGTCCTCTGGAGCCATACCACAGGACCATGCCTGCTCTCTCCTGGGAAACTCTGTCCATTCCTTTGGCCACACACCTCCAGAATAGGAGAAACCTCAAGGCCCCCGAGGACATACCATTACCGGGAGCCTCCCTGCACACACAGGGGCCTTCAGACACAAGCTGAGCTGCTAGCTACATGAAGGCATGCACACAGATGTCAACAGAGATAGAAGGTTGAGCCGGACAGGCACTCAGGCCCTAATCTCAACTCTTGCTTTGTTTTCCAGGTGTCACTCCTCAGAGGCTTTGGTTCGAAGAACAGGATATGGGGCTTTCCTGAGGCACTGAACAGAACTTCTCTCGTCTCCACATGGGAAGCTTCCTTGTTGGAGCCGTGTCAAACACCTCAGTTTGGAGAATCCTTCAGAGTCCCTGAGCCACCTCCACATTCCAAGGTCTCCCAGGCCACCAAGCCACAGTAGGACTCATCTTCAGGAGAGTCCATTTCAACTCTCCCCTCTGGGTAGCTCACCCAGGAACCCGCAGATTGAGCCTGCCTTGTCCTGACTAAAGAGTGGGAATATGAGGTGGCGTTCCCAGGCATCCATGCTTAGACACCTGCTCTCGAGGCTTTCCGTATGGGGCCTCCTGGAACCATCCAATAGCGCTCGACTGTCGTACAGAAGGAAACCTTGAGGTTTGGAGTAGTTCACAAATCCCATCGTAGGCAAACCTTCCTGGCCTCATGAGGCCCCCACACCATTCAGGAAGAGGCCATGCTGGACAAAAACTCTAGCCTGAGGCACGTCTCATAGTTGAAATGACCTCAGTGCAGGAGATCTCGATTCAGCCTCTCAGAGTGAGCCTGCCGTGCCATCGGTCCCAAACCTCACGCTAGCTTGTGTTTTCAGATTTCCTTCCTCACACTCCTGGCAAAAAAGCCCTCCGGACTTGGAACTCCAGAACCACAACCTAACCCAGGGTCTGCCCTAGGGAAGAAAAACGTTTCCCTGTGGGGCTCTCTTCAGAAAACCCAGATGAGGTGCAACCTGCTCGGGCCTCGACGGTATCCGAACTGGATAGGCTGCTCTGGGCACTCATGCTCTGTCTGACACAGCCTGAAGTCAGACGTCCAGACAGACATGGAGACAGCTGGCCGCACACCCAGCACTTCGGACACGCCATGGTCTTATGCCGTCACATCTTCCTAACCTTGGTTTTCAGTTATCTGAACCTAGACATTATATCAATTCTCCACACAGCTGGGTATCACAAGCACAACACAGAACTCCTCCCTCCCCGTGGCTGTAAAGCTTGCTCTTGGCATGGAGTCACACCTTCAGGGTGGGAGAAACCTTCATAGTCCCTGATGCCTCGCCCAAACTTGAGTGCTGCTTGGGCACAAATTCACACTCTGACCCTCAGCATGAGCCCCATGTCAAAGAAAGGCCTGTCAGGGTCTGGGCCAAGAGCCCGCATATGGGGCTTTCCAAGCCACTATGCACCCAATCCTCAAGAGTGTTTGAGTTTTCCAGTCGCCCCGCCCGTACATGGGGCTCTGCTCTGGAATCCCTTTCTTGGAGAGACACATGAGCCAGACAACACGACTCCACCCTTCCCACAAAATGACACCAAACTCTTGGGAGCTGGGACAAATCCCCAGAGAGGGATACTCGTTCACAGTCCCTGAGGCCACCCCTCCAATCCACGGCTATCTCGGACACAACATCCAGAGACAAAAGCCTGAAGGAACGCCTCCCACTCGCCCTTGTTTCAGAGGCCCAGGAGCTCCCTCTCGGGCTGTACATCCGGCCTGCCATACCCTAGGCGCCACTCATAAGCTGAATTTGTGTTTACAGACTTCTGTGCCCTCAGCCTGGACCCACACAACCGTCAGGCTTGGGCCTCTGGAGCCACAGCGAAAGATTGTGCCTGCCCTCTCCAAGGAAATTGTGCCCAATCCATTGACCACAACCCTACAGGTTAGGGAAAAGCTCCAAGGCCCCTGAGGCCATCATAGTGTAGACCACCCTGGACTAAGAGGGGCTCTCTGACACCAGCGGAGCAACTATCTCCACTTAGACTCTCAGACAGTGTCCCCAGAGACAGAAGGTTGAAATGGACAGGCCCCCAGGCCCTAATCTGAACCTTAGCTTTGGTTTCGATGTGTCCGTCCTCAGAGGTCTGTTTTCGTTGACCAGCACACGGGGCTTTTCTGAGGCACCAAACCAAACCTCTCTCGTCTCCACATGGGGAGCTTACTGACTGGGGATGTATCAAACCCTTCAGGTAGGAGAGTTCCGCAGGGCCACTGAACAACCAGCACATTCCAAGGTTTCCATGGACCCAAACGCACATTATGACGCATCCTCAGGAGAGGCCATTTCAACTCAGCCCCCTGGTTAGCGTGCCCCAGAGGCAGCAGATCAAACATATCTTGTGGCTAATGGCCAATGGGAATGCGAGGCATGCTGTACAGGGATCCATCCTTCGAACCGTGCTCTCCAGTCCTTCCGTATGGTATGTCCTGGAGCCATGCAACAGGACTCGAATGTCCCACAGAAGGAAACCTGGTGGTTTGGGGCAACCTCCAAACTCAGCGTGGAAAAACTTCCTTGGCCTCATGAGGCCCCCGCTTCATGAAGGTGCCATCATGGACACATACTCCAGCCTCAGCCAACGTCTGATCCTCAGCCTGACTTCAGATGCAGGAGATTTTGATTCAGCCTCTGCCTAGTGGGCCTGCTCTGCCCTTGGCTCCAATCCTCACTTTAGCTTGTGTTCCTAGACTTCCGTCCTCACACTCCTGGCCCACAAACCCTCCCTACTGGGAATTCTGGGGCCACAATGAAGCACTCCGCCTGCCTCCCAGGAGAAAAACTTTGTCTATGGTGCTGCCCAGAAACCCCAAATGAGGATCAAACTGCTTGGCCCTCGGCAACACCCCAATTGCATAGGCTACCTTAAACACTGATGCTCTGTCGCAAATAGCCTGAGCCCAGACCTTCCAACAGACACCGACACAGCTGGCTGCACACCCAGCACATTGGACCCGCCACTGCCTTAGGCCACCATCCATTCCCAACCTGGGTTTTCAGTCATCAGAACCTAGACCTTATCTCCAATCCCTGCACAGGGGGGAACCTGATGCACAAGTCAGAACCCCTCCTTCCCCATGGCAAGAAACCTCGCTGCTGGCAGTGAGTCAAACCTTCAGTGTAGGAGAAAACGGCATGGCCCATGAGGCCACGCCCATGTGTGAGGGCCGCCTTGGGCACAAACACACATTGTGACCCTCAGCGTGAGTACCTTATTCAAGTAACGCCTCTCAGTGATTGGACCAAGAGCCCGCATATGTGGCTTGCCATGCCCATAGGCACGCAGGACTAACTAGATGGTGTGTATTCCAGTTGAGGGAACCCACTGCTGTGCTCTAGAGTCCCTCTCCTGGGGGGTCCCCTGTGGCAGAAAACAGTACTCTTCCCTTCCCACAGAATGAACCCAAACACTTGGGAGCTTGGACAATCCCCCGAGAGGAAGGCTCTTCCTCGGCCCCTGAAGCAACCCCTACCCTGAACGGCCACTGTGAACGCAACACCCAGAGACAAAAGCCTGAGCGATTGCCTCCCACTTGCCCTCCTTTGATATCCAGAGGATCTCCCCTCTCGGACTGGAGATCAGGCCTGCCATTACCTTGGCCCCTACCTGAGCCAAGTTTGCTTTTTCAGACATCTGTCCCCACAGCCCTGGCAAACACAGCCTCTAGGCTGGGTCCTCTGGAGCCATACCACAGGACCATGCCTGCTCTCTCCTGGGAAACTCTGTCCATTCCTTTGGCCACACACCTCCAGAATAGGAGAAACCTCAAGGCCCCCGAGGACATACCATTACCGGGAGCCTCCCTGCACACACAGGGGCCTTCAGACACAAGCTGAGCTGCTAGCTACATGAAGGCATGCACACAGATGTCAACAGAGATAGAAGGTTGAGCCGGACAGGCACTCAGGCCCTAATCTCAACTCTTGCTTTGTTTTCCAGGTGTCACTCCTCAGAGGCTTTGGTTCGAAGAACAGGATATGGGGCTTTCCTGAGGCACTGAACAGAACTTCTCTCTTCTCCACATGGGAAGCTTCCTTGTTGGAGCCGTGTCAAACACCTCAGGTTGGAGAATCCTGCAGAGTCCCTGAGCCACCTCCACATTCCAAGGTCTCCCAGGCCACCAAGCCACAGTAGGACTCATCTTCAGGAGAGTCCATTTCAACTCTCCCCTCTGGGTAGCTCACCCAGGAGCCCGCAGATTGAGCCTGCCTTGTCCTGACTAAAGAGTGGGAATATGAGGTGGCGTTCCCAGGCATCCACGCTTAGACACCTGCTCTCGAGGCTTTCCGTGTGGGGCCTCCTGGAACCATCCAATAGCGCTCGACTTTCGTGCAGAAGGAAACCTTGAGGTTTGGAGTAGTTCACAAATCCCATCGTAGGCAAACCTTCCTGGCCTCATGAGGCCCCCACACCATTCAGGAAGAGGCCATGCTGGACAAAAACTCTAGCCTGAGGCACGTCTCATAGTTGAAATGACCTCAGTGCAGGAGATCTCGATTCAGCCTCTCAGAGTGGGCCTGCCGTGCCATCGGTCCCAAACCTCACGCTAGCTTGTGTTTTCAGACTTCCTTCCTCACACTCCTGGCAAACAAGCCCTCCGGACTAGGAACTCCAGAACCACAACCCAGCCCAGGTTCTGCCCAAGGGAAGAAAAACGTTTCCCTGTGGGGCTCTCTCCAGAAAACCCAGATGAGGATCAACCTGCTCGGGCCTCGACGGTACCCGAACTGGATAGGCTGCTCTGGGCACTCATGCTCTGTCTGACACAGCCTGAAGCAGACGTCCAGACAGACAAGGAGACAGCTGGCCGCACACCCAGCACTTCGGACACGCCATGGTCTTATGCCGTCACCTCTTCCTAACCTTGGTTTTCAGATATCTGAACCTAGACATTATATCAATTCTCCACACAGCTGGGTATCGCAAGCACAACACAGAACTCCTCCTTCCCCGTGGCTGTAAAGCTTGCTCTTGGCATGGAGTCACACATTCAGGGTGGGAGAAACCTTCCTGGTCCCTGATGCCACGCCCAAACTCGAATGCTGCTTGGGCACAAATTCACACTCTGACCCTCAGCATGAGCCCCATGTCAAAGGAAGGCCTGTCAGGGCCTGGGCCAAGAGCCCGCATATGGGGCTTGCCAAGCCCCTATGCACCCAATCCTCACCAGTGTTTGAGTTTTCCAGTCGCCCCGCCTGTACCTGGGGCTCTGCTCTGGAATCCCTTTCTTGGAGAGACACATGAGCCAGACAACACGACTCCACCCTTCCCACAAAATGACCCCAAACTCTTGGCAGCTGGGACAAATCCCCAGAGAGGGATACTCGTCCACAGTCCCTGAGGCCACCCCTCCAATCCACGGCTATCTCGGACACAACATCCAGAGACAAAAGCCTGAAGGAACGCCTCCCACTCGCCCTTGTTTCAGAGGCCCAGGAGCTCCCTCTCGGGCTGTACATCCGGCCTGCCATACCCTAGGCGCCACTCATAAGCTGAGTTTGTGTTTTCAGACTTCTGTGCCCTCCGCCTGGACCCACACAACCGTCAGGCTAGGGCCTCTGGAGCCACAGCGAAAGATTGTGCCTGCACTTTCCAAGGAAATTGTGCCCAATCCATTGACCACAACCCTACAGGTTAGGGAAAAGCTCTAAGGCCCCTGAGGCCATCAATAGTGTAGGCCACCATGGACTAAGAGGGGCTCTCTGACACCAGCGGAGCAACTATCTCCACTTAGACTCTCAGACAGTGTCCCCAGAGACAGAAGGTTGAAATGGACAGGCCCCCAGGCCCTAATCTGAACCTTAGCTTTGGTTTCCATGTGTCCGTCCTCAGAGGTCTGTTTTCGTTGACCAGCACACGGGGCTTTTCTGAGGCACCAAACCAAACCTCTCTCGTCTCCACATGGGGAGCTTACTGACTGGGGATGTATCAAACCCTTCAGGTAGGAGAGTTCCGCAGGGCCACTGAACAACCAGCACATTCCAAGGTTTCCATGGACCCAAACGCACATTATGACGCATCCTCAGGAGAGGCCATTTCAACTCAGCCCCCTGGTTAGCGTGCCCCAGAGGCAGCAGATCAAACATATCTTGTGGCTAATGGCCAATGGGAATGCGAGGCATGCTGTACAGGGATCCATCCTTCGAACCGTGCTCTCCAGTCCTTCCGTATGGTATGTCCTGGAGCCATGCAACAGGACTCGAATGTCCCACAGAAGGAAACCTGGTGGTTTGGGGCAACCTCCAAACTCAGCGTGGAAAAACTTCCTTGGCCTCATGAGGCCCCCGCTTCATGAAGGTGCCATCATGGACACATACTCCAGCCTCAGCCAACGTCTGATCCTCAGCCTGACTTCAGATGCAGGAGATTTTGATTCAGCCTCTGCCTAGTGGGCCTGCTCTGCCCTTGGCTCCAATCCTCACTTTAGCTTGTGTTCCTAGACTTCCGTCCTCACACTCCTGGCCCACAAACCCTCCCTACTGGGAATTCTGGGGCCACAATGAAGCACTCCGCCTGCCTCCCAGGAGAAAAACTTTGTCTATGGTGCTGCCCAGAAACCCCAAATGAGGATCAAACTGCTTGGCCCTCGGCAACACCCCAATTGCATAGGCTACCTTAAACACTGATGCTCTGTCGCAAATAGCCTGAGCCCAGACCTTCCAACAGACACCGACACAGCTGGCTGCACACCCAGCACATTGGACCCGCCACTGCCTTAGGCCACCATCCATTCCCAACCTGGGTTTTCAGTCATCAGAACCTAGACCTTATCTCCAATCCCTGCACAGGGGGGAACCTGATGCACAAGTCAGAACCCCTCCTTCCCCATGGCAAGAAACCTTGCTGCTGGCAGTGAGTCAAACCTTCAGTGTAGGAGAAAACGGCATGGCCCATGAGGCCACGCCCATGTGTGAGGGCCGCCTTGGGCACAAACACACATTGTGACCCTCAGCGTGAGTACCTTATTCAAGTAACGCCTCTCAGTGATTGGACCAAGAGCCCGCATATGTGGCTTGCCATGCCCATAGGCACGCAGGACTAACTAGATGGTGTGTATTCCAGTTGAGGGAACCCACTGCTGTGCTCTAGAGTCCCTCTCCTGGGGGGTCCCCTGTGGCAGAAAACAGTACTCTTCCCTTCCCACAGAATGAACCCAAACACTTGGGAGCTTGGACAATCCCCCGAGAGGAAGGCTCTTCCTCGGCCCCTGAAGCAACCCCTACCCTGAACGGCCACTGTGAACGCAACACCCAGAGACAAAAGCCTGAGCGACTGCCTCCCACTTGCCCTCCTTTGATATCCAGAGGATCTCCCCTCTCGGACTGGAGATCAGGCCTGCCATTACCTTGGCCCCTACCTGAGCCAAGTTTGCTTTTTCAGACATCTGTCCCCACAGCCCTGGCAAACACAGCCTCTAGGCTGGGTCCTCTGGAGCCATACCACAGGACCATGCCTGCTCTCTCCTGGGAAACTCTGTCCATTCCTTTGGCCACACACCTCCAGAATAGGAGAAACCTCAAGGCCCCCGAGGACATACCATTACCGGGAGCCTCCCTGCACACACAGGGGCCTTCAGACACAAGCTGAGCTGCTAGCTACATGAAGGCATGCACACAGATGTCAACAGAGATAGAAGGTTGAGCCGGACAGGCACTCAGGCCCTAATCTCAACTCTTGCTTTGTTTTCCAGGTGTCACTCCTCAGAGGCTTTGGTTCGAAGAACAGGATATGGGGCTTTCCTGAGGCACTGAACAGAACTTCTCTCGTCTCCACATGGGAAGCTTCCTTGTTGGAGCCGTGTCAAACACCTCAGGTTGGAGAATCCTGCAGAGTCCCTGAGCCACCTCCACATTCCAAGGTCTCCCAGGCCACCAAGCCACAGTAGGACTCATCTTCAGGAGAGTCCATTTCAACTCTCCCCTCTGGGTAGCTCACCCAGGAGCCCGCAGATTGAGCCTGCCTTGTCCTGACTAAAGAGTGGGAATATGAGGTGGCGTTCCCAGGCATCCACGCTTAGACACCTGCTCTCGAGGCTTTCCGTATGGGGCCTCCTGGAACCATCCAATAGCGCTCGACTTTCGTGCAGAAGGAAACCTTGAGGTTTGGAGTAGTTCACAAATCCCATCGTAGGCAAACCTTCCTGGCCTCATGAGGCCCCCACACCATTCAGGAAGAGGCCATGCTGGACAAAAATTCTAGCCTGAGGCACGTCTCAGAGTTGAAATGACCTCAGTGCAGGAGATCTCGATTCAGCCTCTCAGAGTGGGCCTGCCGTGCCATCGGTCCCAAACCTCACGCTAGCTTGTGTTTTCAGACTTCCTTCCTCACACTCCTGGCAAACAAGCCCTCCGGACTAGGAACTCCAGAACCACAACCCAGCCCAGGGTCTGCCCAAGGGAAGAAAAACGTTTCCCTGTGGGGCTCTCTCCAGAAAACCCAGATGAGGATCAACCTGCTCGGGCCTCGACGGTACCCGAACTGGATAGGCTGCTCTGGGCACTCATGCTCTGTCTGACACAGCCTGAAGCAGACGTCCAGACAGACAAGGAGACAGCTGGCCGCACACCCAGCACTTCGGACACGCCATGGTCTTATGCCGTCACCTCTTCCTAACCTTGGTTTTCAGATATCTGAACCTAGACATTATATCAATTCTCCACACAGCTGGGTATCGCAAGCACAACACAGAACTCCTCCTTCCCCGTGGCTGTAAAGCTTGCTCTTGGCATGGAGTCACACCTTCAGGGTGGGAGAAACCTTCCTGGTCCCTGATGCCACGCCCAAACTCGAATGCTGCTTGGGCACAAATTCACACTCTGACCCTCAGCATGAGCCCCATGTCAAAGGAAGGCCTGTCAGGGCCTGGGCCAAGAGCCCGCATATGGGGCTTGCCAAGCCCCTATGCACCCAATCCTCACCAGTGTTTGAGTTTTCCAGTCGCCCCGCCCGTACCTGGGGCTCTGCTCTGGAATCCCTTTCTTGGAGAGACACATGAGCCAGACAACACGACTCCACCCTTCCCACAAAATGACCCCAAACTCTTGGCAGCTGGGACAAATCCCCAGAGAGGGATACTCGTCCACAGTCCCTGAGGCCACCCCTCCAATCCACGGCTATCTCGGACACAACATCCAGAGACAAAAGCCTGAAGGAACGCCTCCCACTCGCCCTTGTTTCAGAGGCCCAGGAGCTCCCTCTCGGGCTGTACATCCGGCCTGCCATACCCTAGGCGCCACTCATAAGCTGAGTTTGTGTTTTCAGACTTCTGTGCCCTCAGCCTGGACCCACACAACCGTCAGGCTAGGGCCTCTGGAGCCACAGCGAAAGATTGTGCCTGCACTTTCCAAGGAAATTGTGCCCAATCCATTGACCACAACCCTACAGGTTAGGGTTAAAGCTCTAAGGCCCCTGAGGCCATCAATAGTGTAGGCCACCATGGACTAAGAGGGGCTCTCTGACACCAGCGGAGCAACTATCTCCACTTAGACTCTCAGACAGTGTCCCCAGAGACAGAAGGTTGAAATGGACAGGCCCCCAGGCCCTAATCTGAACCTTAGCTTTGGTTTCCATGTGTCCGTCCTCAGAGGTCTGTTTTCGTTGACCAGCACACGGGGCTTTTCTGAGGCACCAAACCAAACCTCTCTCGTCTCCACATGGGGAGCTTACTGACTGGGGATGTATCAAACCCTTCAGGTAGGAGAGTTCCGCAGGGCCACTGAACAACCAGCACATTCCAAGGTTTCCATGGACCCAAACGCACATTATGACGCATCCTCAGGAGAGGCCATTTCAACTCAGCCCCCTGGTTAGCGTGCCCCAGAGGCAGCAGATCAAACATATCTTGTGGCTAATGGCCAATGGGAATGCGAGGCATGCTGTACAGGGATCCATCCTTCGAACCGTGCTCTCCAGTCCTTCCGTATGGTATGTCCTGGAGCCATGCAACAGGACTCGAATGTCCCACAGAAGGAAACCTGGTGGTTTGGGGCAACCTCCAAACTCAGCGTGGAAAAACTTCCTTGGCCTCATGAGGCCCCCGCTTCATGAAGGTGCCATCATGGACACATACTCCAGCCTCAGCCAACGTCTGATCCTCAGCCTGACTTCAGATGCAGGAGATTTTGATTCAGCCTCTGCCTAGTGGGCCTGCTCTGCCCTTGGCTCCAATCCTCACTTTAGCTTGTGTTCCTAGACTTCCGTCCTCACACTCCTGGCCCACAAACCCTCCCTACTGGGAATTCTGGGGCCACAATGAAGCACTCCGCCTGCCTCCCAGGAGAAAAACTTTGTCTATGGTGCTGCCCAGAAACCCCAAATGAGGATCAAACTGCTTGGCCCTCGGCAACACCCCAATTGCATAGGCTACCTTAAACACTGATGCTCTGTCGCAAATAGCCTGAGCCCAGACCTTCCAACAGACACCGACACAGCTGGCTGCACACCCAGCACATTGGACCCGCCACTGCCTTAGGCCACCATCCATTCCCAACCTGGGTTTTCAGTCATCAGAACCTAGACCTTATCTCCAATCCCTGCACAGGGGGGAACCTGATGCACAAGTCAGAACCCCTCCTTCCCCATGGCAAGAAACCTCGCTGCTGGCAGTGAGTCAAACCTTCAGTGTAGGAGAAAACGGCATGGCCCATGAGGCCACGCCCATGTGTGAGGGCCGCCTTGGGCACAAACACACATTGTGACCCTCAGCGTGAGTACCTTATTCAAGTAACGCCTCTCAGTGATTGGACCAAGAGCCCGCATATGTGGCTTGCCATGCCCATAGGCACGCAGGACTAACTAGATGGTGTGTATTCCAGTTGAGGGAACCCACTGCTGTGCTCTAGAGTCCCTCTCCTGGGGGGTCCCCTGTGGCAGAAAACAATACTCTTCCCTTCCCACAGAATGAACCCAAACACTTGGGAGCTTGGACAATCCCCCGAGAGGAAGGCTCTTCCTCGGCCCCTGAAGCAACCCCTACCCTGAACGGCCACTGTGAACGCAACACCCAGAGACAAAAGCCTGAGCGACTGCCTCCCACTTGCCCTCCTTTGATATCCAGAGGATCTCCCCTCTCGGACTGGAGATCAGGCCTGCCATTACCTTGGCCCCTACCTGAGCCAAGTTTGCTTTTTCAGACATCTGTCCCCACAGCCCTGGCAAACACAGCCTCTAGGCTGGGTCCTCTGGAGCCATACCACAGGACCATGCCTGCTCTCTCCTGGGAAACTCTGTCCATTCCTTTGGCCACACACCTCCAGAATAGGAGAAACCTCAAGGCCCCCGAGGACATACCATTACCGGGAGCCTCCCTGCACACACAGGGGCCTTCAGACACAAGCTGAGCTGCTAGCTACATGAAGGCATGCACACAGATGTCAACAGAGATAGAAGGTTGAGCCGGACAGGCACTCAGGCCCTAATCTCAACTCTTGCTTTGTTTTCCAGGTGTCACTCCTCAGAGGCTTTGGTTCGAAGAACAGGATATGGGGCTTTCCTGAGGCACTGAACAGAACTTCTCTCGTCTCCACATGGGAAGCTTCCTTGTTGGAGCCGTGTCAAACACCTCAGGTTGGAGAATCCTGCAGAGTCCCTGAGCCATCTCCACATTCCAAGGTCTCCCAGGCCACCAAGCCACAGTAGGACTCATCTTCAGGAGAGTCCATTTCAACTCTCCCCTCTGGGTAGCTCACCCAGGAGCCCGCAGATTGAGCCTGCCTAGTCCTGACTAAAGAGTGGGAATATGAGGTGGCGTTCCCAGGCATCCACGCTTAGACACCTGCTCTCGAGGCTTTCCGTATGGGGCCTCCTGGAACCATCCAATAGCGCTCGACTTTCGTGCAGAAGGAAACCTTGAGGTTTGGAGTAGTTCACAAATCCCATCATAGGCAAACCTTCCTGGCCTCATGAGGCCCCCACACAATTCAGGAAGAGGCCATGCTGGACAAAAACTCTAGCCTGAGGCACGTCTCAGAGTTGAAATGACCTCAGTGCAGGAGATCTCGATTCAGCCTCTCAGAGTGGGCCTGCCGTGCCATCGGTCCCAAACCTCACGCTAGCTTGTGTTTTCAGACTTCCTTCCTCACACTCCTGGCAAACAAGCCCTCCGGACTAGGAACTCCAGAACCACAACCCAGCCCAGGGTCTGCCCAAGGGAAGAAAAACGTTTCCCTGTGGGGCTCTCTCCAGAAAACCCAGATGAGGATCAACCTGCTCGGGCCTCGACGGTACCCGAACTGGATAGGCTGCTCTGGGCACTCATGCTCTGTCTGACACAGCCTGAAGCAGACGTCCAGACAGACAAGGAGACAGCTGGCCGCACACCCAGCACTTCGGACACGCCAAGGTCTTATGCCGTCACCTCTTCCTAACCTTGGTTTTCAGATATCTGAACCTAGACATTATATCAATTCTCCACACAGCTGGGTATCGCAAGCACAACACAGAACTCCTCCTTCCCCGTGGCTGTAAAGCTTGCTCTTGGCATGGAGTCACACCTTCAGGGTGGGAGAAACCTTCCTGGTCCCTGATGCCACGCCCAAACTTGAGTGCTGCTTGGGCACAAATTCACACTCTGACCCTCAGCATGAGCCCCATGTCAAAGGAAGGCCTGTCAGGGCCTGGGCCAAGAGCCCGCATATGGGGCTTGCCAAGCCCCTATGCACCCAATCCTCACCAGTGTTTGAGTTTTCCAGTCGCCCCGCCCGTACCTGGGGCTCTGCTCTGGAATCCCTTTCTTGGAGAGACACATGAGCCAGACAACACGACTCCACCCTTCCCACAAAATGACCCCAAACTCTTGGCAGCTGGGACAAATCCCCAGAGAGGGATACTCGTCCACAGTCCCTGAGGCCACCCCTCCAATCCACGGCTATCTCGGACACAACATCCAGAGACAAAAGCCTGAAGGAACGCCTCCCACTCGCCCTTGTTTCAGAGGCCCAGGAGCTCCCTCTCGGGCTGTACATCCGGCCTGCCATACCCTAGGCGCCACTCATAAGCTGAGTTTGTGTTTTCAGACTTCTGTGCCCTCAGCCTGGACCCACACAACCGTCAGGCTAGGGCCTCTGGAGCCACAGCGAAAGATTGTGCCTGCACTTTCCAAGGAAATTGTGCCCAATCCATTGACCACAACCCTACAGGTTAGGGAAAAGCTCTAAGGCCCCTGAGGCCATCAATAGTGTAGGCCACCATGGACTAAGAGGGGCTCTCTGACACCAGCGGAGCAACTATCTCCACTTAGACTCTCAGACAGTGTCCCCAGAGACAGAAGGTTGAAATGGACAGGCCCCCAGGCCCTAATCTGAACCTTAGCTTTGGTTTCCATGTGTCCGTCCTCAGAGGTCTGTTTTCGTTGACCAGCACACGGGGCTTTTCTGAGGCACCAAACCAAACCTCTCTCGTCTCCACATGGGGAGCTTACTGACTGGGGATGTATCAAACCCTTCAGGTAGGAGAGTTCCGCAGGGCCACTGAACAACCAGCACATTCCAAGGTTTCCATGGACCCAAACGCACATTATGACGCATCCTCAGGAGAGGCCATTTCAACTCAGCCCCCTGGTTAGCGTGCCCCAGAGGCAGCAGATCAAACATATCTTGTGGCTAATGGCCAATGGGAATGCGAGGCATGCTGTACAGGGATCCATCCTTCGAACCGTGCTCTCCAGTCCTTCCGTATGGTATGTCCTGGAGCCATGCAACAGGACTCGAATGTCCCACAGAAGGAAACCTGGTGGTTTGGGGCAACCTCCAAACTCAGCGTGGAAAAACTTCCTTGGCCTCATGAGGCCCCCGCTTCATGAAGGTGCCATCATGGACACATACTCCAGCCTCAGCCAACGTCTGATCCTCAGCCTGACTTCAGATGCAGGAGATTTTGATTCAGCCTCTGCCTAGTGGGCCTGCTCTGCCCTTGGCTCCAATCCTCACTTTAGCTTGTGTTCCTAGACTTCCGTCCTCACACTCCTGGCCCACAAACCCTCCCTACTGGGAATTCTGGGGCCACAATGAAGCACTCCGCCTGCCTCCCAGGAGAAAAACTTTGTCTATGGTGCTGCCCAGAAACCCCAAATGAGGATCAAACTGCTTGGCCCTCGGCAACACCCCAATTGCATAGGCTACCTTAAACACTGATGCTCTGTCGCAAATAGCCTGAGCCCAGACCTTCCAACAGACACCGACACAGCTGGCTGCACACCCAGCACATTGGACCCGCCACTGCCTTAGGCCACCATCCATTCCCAACCTGGGTTTTCAGTCATCAGAACCTAGACCTTATCTCCAATCCCTGCACAGGGGGGAACCTGATGCACAAGTCAGAACCCCTCCTTCCCCATGGCAAGAAACCTTGCTGCTGGCAGTGAGTCAAACCTTCAGTGTAGGAGAAAACGGCATGGCCCATGAGGCCACGCCCATGTGTGAGGGCCGCCTTGGGCACAAACACACATTGTGACCCTCAGCGTGAGTACCTTATTCAAGTAACGCCTCTCAGTGATTGGACCAAGAGCCCGCATATGTGGCTTGCCATGCCCATAGGCACGCAGGACTAACTAGATGGTGTGTATTCCAGTTGAGGGAACCCACTGCTGTGCTCTAGAGTCCCTCTCCTGGGGGGTCCCCTGTGGCAGAAAACAGTACTCTTCCCTTCCCACAGAATGAACCCAAACACTTGGGAGCTTGGACAATCCCCCGAGAGGAAGGCTCTTCCTCGGCCCCTGAAGCAACCCCTACCCTGAACGGCCACTGTGAACGCAACACCCAGAGACAAAAGCCTGAGCGACTGCCTCCCACTTGCCCTCCTTTGATATCCAGAGGATCTCCCCTCTCGGACTGGAGATCAGGCCTGCCATTACCTTGGCCCCTACCTGAGCCAAGTTTGCTTTTTCAGACATCTGTCCCCACAGCCCTGGCAAACACAGCCTCTAGGCTGGGTCCTCTGGAGCCATACCACAGGACCATGCCTGCTCTCTCCTGGGAAACTCTGTCCATTCCTTTGGCCACACACCTCCAGAATATGAGAAACCTCAAGGCCCCCGAGGACATACCATTACCGGGAGCCTCCCTGCACACACAGGGGCCTTCAGACACAAGCTGAGCTGCTAGCTACATGAAGGCATGCACACAGATGTTAACGGAGATAGAAGGTTGAGCCGGACAGGCACTCAGGCCCTAATCTCAACTCTTGCTTTGTTTTCCAGGTGTCACTCCTCAGAGGCTTTGGTTCGAAGAACAGGATATGGGGCTTTCCTGAGGCACTGAACAGAACTTCTCTCTTCTCCACATGGGAAGCTTCCTTGTTGGAGCCGTGTCAAACACCTCAGGTTGGAGAATCCTGCAGAGTCCCTGAGCCACCTCCACATTCCAAGGTCTCCCAGGCCACCAAGCCACAGTAGGACTCATCTTCAGGAGAGTCCATTTCAACTCTCCCCTCTGGGTAGCTCACCCAGGAGCCCGCAGATTGAGCCTGCCTTGTCCTGACTAAAGAGTGGGAATATGAGGTGGCGTTCCCAGGCATCCACGCTTAGACACCTGCTCTCGAGGCTTTCCGTATGGGGCCTCCTGGAACCATCCAATAGCGCTCGACTTTCGTGCAGAAGGAAACCTTGAGGTTTGGAGTAGTTCACAATTCCCATCGTAGGCAAACCTTCCTGGCCTCATGAGGCCCCCACACCATTCAGGAAGAGGCCATGCTGGACAAAAACTCTAGCCTGAGGCACGTCTCATAGTTGAAATGACCTCAGTGCAGGAGATCTCGATTCAGCCTCTCAGAGTGGGCCTGCCGTGCCATCGGTCCCAAACCTCACGCTAGCTTGTGTTTTCAGACTTCCTTCCTCACACTCCTGGCAAACAAGCCCTCCGGACTAGGAACTCCAGAACCACAACCCAGCCCAGGGTCTGCCCAAGGGAAGAAAAACGTTTCCCTGTGGGGCTCTCTCCAGAAAACCCAGATGAGGATCAACCTGCTCGGGCCTCGACGGTACCCGAACTGGATAGGCTGCTCTGGGCACTCATGCTCTGTCTGACACAGCCTGAAGCAGACGTCCAGACAGACAAGGAGACAGCTGGCCGCACACCCAGCACTTCGGACACGCCATGGTCTTATGCCGTCACCTCTTCCTAACCTTGGTTTTCAGATATCTGAACCTAGACATTATATCAATTCTCCACACAGCTGGGTATCGCAAGCACAACACAGAACTCCTCCTTCCCCGTGGCTGTAAAGCTTGCTCTTGGCATGGAGTCACACCTTCAGGGTGGGAGAAACCTTCCTGGTCCCTGATGCCACGCCCAAACTTGAGTGCTGCTTGGGCACAAATTCACACTCTGACCCTCAGCATGAGCCCCATGTCAAAGGAAGGCCTGTCAGGGCCTGGGCCAAGAGCCCGCATATGGGGCTTGCCAAGCCCCTATGCACCCAATCCTCACCAGTGTTTGAGTTTTCCAGTCGCCCCGCCCGTACCTGGGGCTCTGCTCTGGAATCCCTTTCTTGGAGAGACACATGAGCCAGACAACACGACTCCACCCTTCCCCCAAAATGACCCCAAACTCTTGGGAGCTGGGACAAATCCCCAGAGAGGGATACTCGTCCACAGTCCCTGAGGCCACCCCTCCAATCCACGGCTATCTCGGACACAACATCCAGAGACAAAAGCCTGAAGGAACGCCTCCCACTCGCCCTTGTTTCAGAGGCCCAGGAGCTCCCTCTCGGGCTGTACATCCGGCCTGCCATACCCTAGGCGCCACTCATAAGCTGAGTTTGTGTTTTCAGACTTCTGTGCCCTCAGCCTGGACCCACACAACCGTCAGGCTAGGGCCTCTGGAGCCACAGCGAAAGATTGTGCCTGCACTTTCCAAGGAAATTGTGCCCAATCCATTGACCACAACCCTACAGGTTAGGGAAAAGCTCTAAGGCCCCTGAGGCCATCAATAGTGTAGGCCACCATGGACTAAGAGGGGCTCTCTGACACCAGCGGAGCAACTATCTCCACTTAGACTCTCAGACAGTGTCCCCAGAGACAGAAGGTTGAAATGGACAGGCCCCCAGGCCCTAATCTGAACCTTAGCTTTGGTTTCCATGTGTCCGTCCTCAGAGGTCTGTTTTCGTTGACCAGCACACGGGGCTTTTCTGAGGCACCAAACCAAACCTCTCTCGTCTCCACATGGGGAGCTTACTGACTGGGGATGTATCAAACCCTTCAGGTAGGAGAGTTCCGCAGGGCCACTGAACAACCAGCACATTCCAAGGTTTCCATGGACCCAAACGCACATTATGACGCATCCTCAGGAGAGGCCATTTCAACTCAGCCCCCTGGTTAGCGTGCCCCAGAGGCAGCAGATCAAACATATCTTGTGGCTAATGGCCAATGGGAATGCGAGGCATGCTGTACAGGGATCCATCCTTCGAACCGTGCTCTCCAGTCCTTCCGTATGGTATGTCCTGGAGCCATGCAACAGGACTCGAATGTCCCACAGAAGGAAACCTGGTGGTTTGGGGCAACCTCCAAACTCAGCGTGGAAAAACTTCCTTGGCCTCATGAGGCCCCCGCTTCATGAAGGTGCCATCATGGACACATACTCCAGCCTCAGCCAACGTCTGATCCTCAGCCTGACTTCAGATGCAGGAGATTTTGATTCAGCCTCTGCCTAGTGGGCCTGCTCTGCCCTTGGCTCCAATCCTCACTTTAGCTTGTGTTCCTAGACTTCCGTCCTCACACTCCTGGCCCACAAACCCTCCCTACTGGGAATTCTGGGGCCACAATGAAGCACTCCGCCTGCCTCCCAGGAGAAAAACTTTGTCTATGGTGCTGCCCAGAAACCCCAAATGAGGATCAAACTGCTTGGCCCTCGGCAACACCCCAATTGCATAGGCTACCTTAAACACTGATGCTCTGTCGCAAATAGCCTGAGCCCAGACCTTCCAACAGACACCGACACAGCTGGCTGCACACCCAGCACATTGGACCCGCCACTGCCTTAGGCCACCATCCATTCCCAACCTGGGTTTTCAGTCATCAGAACCTAGACCTTATCTCCAATCCCTGCACAGGGGGGAACCTGATGCACAAGTCAGAACCCCTCCTTCCCCATGGCAAGAAACCTTGCTGCTGGCAGTGAGTCAAACCTTCAGTGTAGGAGAAAACGGCATGGCCCATGAGGCCACGCCCATGTGTGAGGGCCGCCTTGGGCACAAACACACATTGTGACCCTCAGCGTGAGTACCTTATTCAAGTAACGCCTCTCAGTGATTGGACCAAGAGCCCGCATATGTGGCTTGCCATGCCCATAGGCACGCAGGACTAACTAGATGGTGTGTATTCCAGTTGAGGGAACCCACTGCTGTGCTCTAGAGTCCCTCTCCTGGGGGGTCCCCTGTGGCAGAAAACAGTACTCTTCCCTTCCCACAGAATGAACCCAAACACTTGGGAGCTTGGACAATCCCCCGAGAGGAAGGCTCTTCCTCGGCCCCTGAAGCAACCCCTACCCTGAACGGCCACTGTGAACGCAACACCCAGAGACAAAAGCCTGAGCGACTGCCTCCCACTTGCCCTCCTTTGATATCCAGAGGATCTCCCCTCTCGGACTGGAGATCAGGCCTGCCATTACCTTGGCCCCTACCTGAGCCAAGTTTGCTTTTTCAGACATCTGTCCCCACAGCCCTGGCAAACACAGCCTCTAGGCTGGGTCCTCTGGAGCCATACCACAGGACCATGCCTGCTCTCTCCTGGGAAACTCTGTCCATTCCTTTGGCCACACACCTCCAGAATATGAGAAACCTCAAGGCCCCCGAGGACATACCATTACCGGGAGCCTCCCTGCACACACAGGGGCCTTCAGACACAAGCTGAGCTGCTAGCTACATGAAGGCATGCACACAGATGTCAACGGAGATAGAAGGTTGAGCCGGACAGGCACTCAGGCCCTAATCTCAACTCTTGCTTTGTTTTCCAGGTGTCACTCCTCAGAGGCTTTGGTTCGAAGAACAGGATATGGGGCTTTCCTGAGGCACTGAACAGAACTTCTCTCGTCTCCACATGGGAAGCTTCCTTGTTGGAGCCGTGTCAAACACCTCAGGTTGGAGAATCCTGCAGAGTCCCTGAGCCACCTCCACATTCCAAGGTCTCCCAGGCCACCAAGCCACAGTAGGACTCATCTTCAGGAGAGTCCATTTCAACTCTCCCCTCTGGGTAGCTCACCCAGGAGCCCGCAGATTGAGCCTGCCTTGTCCTGACTAAAGAGTGGGAATATGAGGTGGCGTTCCCAGGCATCCACGCTTAGACACCTGCTCTCGAGGCTTTCCGTATGGGGCCTCCTGGAACCATCCAATAGCGCTCGACTTTCGTGCAGAAGGAAACCTTGAGGTTTGGAGTAGTTCACAAATCCCATCGTAGGCAAACCTTCCTGGCCTCATGAGGCCCCCACACCATTCAGGAAGAGGCCATGCTGGACAAAAACTCTAGCCTGAGGCACGTCTCATAGTTGAAATGACCTCAGTGCAGGAGATCTCGATTCAGCCTCTCAGAGTGGGCCTGCCGTGCCATCGGTCCCAAACCTCACGCTAGCTTGTGTTTTCAGACTTCCTTCCTCACACTCCTGGCAAACAAGCCCTCCGGACTAGGAACTCCAGAACCACAACCCAGCCCAGGGTCTGCCCAAGGGAAGAAAAACGTTTCCCTGTGGGGCTCTCTCCAGAAAACCCAGATGAGGATCAACCTGCTCGGGCCTCGACGGTACCCGAACTGGATAGGCTGCTCTGGGCACTCATGCTCTGTCTGACACAGCCTGAAGCAGACGTCCAGACAGACAAGGAGACAGCTGGCCGCACACCCAGCACTTCGGACACGCCATGGTCTTATGCCGTCACCTCTTCCTAACCTTGGTTTTCAGATATCTGAACCTAGACATTATATCAATTCTCCACACAGCTGGGTATCGCAAGCACAACACAGAACTCCTCCTTCCCCGTGGCTGTAAAGCTTGCTCTTGGCATGGAGTCACACCTTCAGGGTGGGAGAAACCTTCCTGGTCCCTGATGCCACGCCCAAACTTGAGTGCTGCTTGGGCACAAATTCACACTCTGACCCTCAGCATGAGCCCCATGTCAAAGGAAGGCCTGTCAGGGCCTGGGCCAAGAGCCCGCATATGGGGCTTGCCAAGCCCCTATGCACCCAATCCTCACCAGTGTTTGAGTTTTCCAGTCGCCCCGCCCGTACCTGGGGCTCTGCTCTGGAATCCCTTTCTTGGAGAGACACATGAGCCAGACAACAGGACTCCACCCTTCCCACAAAATGACCCCAAACTCTTGGCAGCTGGGACAAATCCCCAGAGAGGGATACTCGTCCACAGTCCCTGAGGCCACCCCTCCAATCCACGGCTATCTCGGACACAACATCCAGAGACAAAAGCCTGAAGGAACGCCTCCCACTCGCCCTTGTTTCAGAGGCCCAGGAGCTCCCTCTCGGGCTGTACATCCGGCCTGCCATACCCTAGGCGCCACTCATAAGCTGAGTTTGTGTTTTCAGACTTCTGTGCCCTCAGCCTGGACCCACACAACCGTCAGGCTAGGGCCTCTGGAGCCACAGCGAAAGATTGTGCCTGCACTTTCCAAGGAAATTGTGCCCAATCCATTGACCACAACCCTACAGGTTAGGGAAAAGCTCTAAGGCCCCTGAGGCCATCAATAGTGTAGGCCACCATGGACTAAGAGGGGCTCTCTGACACCAGCGGAGCAACTATCTCCACTTAGACTCTCAGACAGTGTCCCCAGAGACAGAAGGTTGAAATGGACAGGCCCCCAGGCCCTAATCTGAACCTTAGCTTTGGTTTCCATGTGTCCGTCCTCAGAGGTCTGTTTTCGTTGACCAGCACACGGGGCTTTTCTGAGGCACCAAACCAAACCTCTCTCGTCTCCACATGGGGAGCTTACTGACTGGGGATGTATCAAACCCTTCAGGTAGGAGAGTTCCGCAGGGCCACTGAACAACCAGCACATTCCAAGGTTTCCATGGACCCAAACGCACATTATGACGCATCCTCAGGAGAGGCCATTTCAACTCAGCCCCCTGGTTAGCGTGCCCCAGAGGCAGCAGATCAAACATATCTTGTGGCTAATGGCCAATGGGAATGCGAGGCATGCTGTACAGGGATCCATCCTTCGAACCGTGCTCTCCAGTCCTTCCGTATGGTATGCCCTGGAGCCATGCAACAGGACTCGAATGTCCCACAGAAGGAAACCTGGTGGTTTGGGGCAACCTCCAAACTCAGCGTGGAAAAACTTCCTTGGCCTCATGAGGCCCCCGCTTCATGAAGGTGCCATCATGGACACATACTCCAGCCTCAGCCAACGTCTGATCCTCAGCCTGACTTCAGATGCAGGAGATTTTGATTCAGCCTCTGCCTAGTGGGCCTGCTCTGCCCTTGGCTCCAATCCTCACTTTAGCTTGTGTTCCTAGACTTCCGTCCTCACACTCCTGGCCCACAAACCCTCCCTACTGGGAATTCTGGGGCCACAATGAAGCACTCCGCCTGCCTCCCAGGAGAAAAACTTTGTCTATGGTGCTGCCCAGAAACCCCAAATGAGGATCAAACTGCTTGGCCCTCGGCAACACCCCAATTGCATAGGCTACCTTAAACACTGATGCTCTGTCGCAAATAGCCTGAGCCCAGACCTTCCAACAGACACCGACACAGCTGGCTGCACACCCAGCACATTGGACCCGCCACTGCCTTAGGCCACCATCCATTCCCAACCTGGGTTTTCAGTCATCAGAACCTAGACCTTATCTCCAATCCCTGCACAGGGGGGAACCTGATGCACAAGTCAGAACCCCTCCTTCCCCATGGCAAGAAACCTTGCTGCTGGCAGTGAGTCAAACCTTCAGTGTAGGAGAAAACGGCATGGCCCATGAGGCCACGCCCATGTGTGAGGGCCGCCTTGGGCACAAACACACATTGTGACCCTCAGCGTGAGTACCTTATTCAAGTAACGCCTCTCAGTGATTGGACCAAGAGCCCGCATATGTGGCTTGCCATGCCCATAGGCACGCAGGACTAACTAGATGGTGTGTATTCCAGTTGAGGGAACCCACTGCTGTGCTCTAGAGTCCCTCTCCTGGGGGGTCCCCTGTGGCAGAAAACAGTACTCTTCCCTTCCCACAGAATGAACCCAAACACTTGGGAGCTTGGACAATCCCCCGAGAGGAAGGCTCTTCCTCGGCCCCTGAAGCAACCCCTACCCTGAACGGCCACTGTGAACGCAACACCCAGAGACAAAAGCCTGAGCGACTGCCTCCCACTTGCCCTCCTTTGATATCCAGAGGATCTCCCCTCTCGGACTGGAGATCAGGCCTGCCATTACCTTGGCCCCTACCTGAGCCAAGTTTGCTTTTTCAGACATCTGTCCCCACAGCCCTGGCAAACACAGCCTCTAGGCTGGGTCCTCTGGAGCCATACCACAGGACCATGCCTGCTCTCTCCTGGGAAACTCTGTCCATTCCTTTGGCCACACACCTCCAGAATATGAGAAACCTCAAGGCCCCCGAGGACATACCATTACCGGGAGCCTCCCTGCACACACAGGGGCCTTCAGACACAAGCTGAGCTGCTAGCTACATGAAGGCATGCACACAGATGTCAACGGAGATAGAAGGTTGAGCCGGACAGGCACTCAGGCCCTAATCTCAACTCTTGCTTTGTTTTCCAGGTGTCACTCCTCAGAGGCTTTGGTTCGAAGAACAGGATATGGGGCTTTCCTGAGGCACTGAACAGAACTTCTCTCGTCTCCACATGGGAAGCTTCCTTGTTGGAGTCGTGTCAAACACCTCAGGTTGGAGAATCCTGCAGAGTCCCTGAGCCACCTCCACATTCCAAGGTCTCCCAGGCCACCAAGCCACAGTAGGACTCATCTTCAGGGGAGTCCATTTCAACTCTCCCCTCTGGGTAGCTCACCCAGGAGCCCGCAGATTGAGCCTGCCTTGTCCTGACTAAAGAGTGGGAATATGAGGTGGCGTTCCCAGGCATCCACGCTTAGACACCTGCTCTCGAGGCTTTCCGTATGGGGCCTCCTGGAACCATCCAATAGCGCTCGACTTTCGTGCAGAAGGAAACCTTGAGGTTTGGAGTAGTTCACAAATCCCATCGTAGGCAAACCTTCCTGGCCTCATGAGGCCCCCACACCATTCAGGAAGAGGCCATGCTGGACAAAAACTCTAGCCTGAGGCACGTCTCAGAGTTGAAATGACCTCAGTGCAGGAGATCTCGATTCAGCCTCTCAGAGTGGGCCTGCCGTGCCATCGGTCCCAATCCTCACGCTAGCTTGTGTTTTCAGACTTCCTTCCTCACACTCCTGGCAAACAAGCCCTCCGGACTAGGAACTCCAGAACCACAACCCAGCCCAGGGTCTGCCCAAGGGAAGAAAAACGTTTCCCTGTGGGGCTCTCTCCAGAAAACCCAGATGAGGATCAACCTGCTCGGGCCTCGACGGTACCCGAACTGGATAGGCTGCTCTGGGCACTCATGCTCTGTCTGACACAGCCTGAAGCAGACGTCCAGACAGACAAGGAGACAGCTGGCCGCACACCCAGCACTTCGGACACGCCATGGTCTTATGCCGTCACCTCTTCCTAACCTTGGTTTTCAGATATCTGAACCTAGACATTATATCAATTCTCCACACAGCTGGGTATCGCAAGCACAACACAGAACTCCTCCTTCCCCGTGGCTGTAAAGCTTGCTCTTGGCATGGAGTCACACCTTCAGGGTGGGAGAAACCTTCCTGGTCCCTGATGCCACGCCCAAACTTGAGTGCTGCTTGGGCACAAATTCACACTCTGACCCTCAGCATGAGCCCCATGTCAAAGGAAGGCCTGTCAGGGCCTGGGCCAAGAGCCCGCATATGGGGCTTGCCAAGCCCCTATGCACCCAATCCTCAAGAGTGTTTGAGTTTTCCAGTCACCCCGCCCGTACCTGGGGCTCTGCTCTGGAATCCCTTTCTTGGAGAGACACATGAGCCAGACAACAGGACTCCACCCTTCCCACAAAATGACCCCAAACTCTTGGCAGCTGGGACAAATCCCCAGAGAGGGATACTCGTCCACAGTCCCTGAGGCCACCCCTCCAATCCACGGCTATCTCGGACACAACATCCAGAGACAAAAGCCTGAAGGAACGCCTCCCACTCGCCCTTGTTTCAGAGGCCCAGGAGCTCCCTCTCGGGCTGTACATCCGGCCTGCCATACCCTAGGCGCCACTCATAAGCTGAGTTTGTGTTTTCAGACTTCTGTGCCCTCAGCCTGGACCCACACAACCGTCAGGCTAGGGCCTCTGGAGCCACAGCGAAAGATTGTGCCTGCACTTTCCAAGGAAATTGTGCCCAATCCATTGACCACAACCCTACAGGTTAGGGAAAAGCTCTAAGGCCCCTGAGGCCATCAATAGTGTAGGCCACCATGGACTAAGAGGGGCTCTCTGACACCAGCGGAGCAACTATCTCCACTTAGACTCTCAGACAGTGTCCCCAGAGACAGAAGGTTGAAATGGACAGGCCCCCAGGCCCTAATCTGAACCTTAGCTTTGGTTTCCATGTGTCCGTCCTCAGAGGTCTGTTTTCGTTGACCAGCACACGGGGCTTTTCTGAGGCACCAAACCAAACCTCTCTCGTCTCCACATGGGGAGCTTACTGACTGGGGATGTATCAAACCCTTCAGGTAGGAGAGTTCCGCAGGGCCACTGAACAACCAGCACATTCCAAGGTTTCCATGGACCCAAACGCACATTATGACGCATCCTCAGGAGAGGCCATTTCAACTCAGCCCCCTGGTTAGCGTGCCCCAGAGGCAGCAGATCAAACATATCTTGTGGCTAATGGCCAATGGGAATGCGAGGCATGCTGTACAGGGATCCATCCTTCGAACCGTGCTCTCCAGTCCTTCCGTATGGTATGTCCTGGAGCCATGCAACAGGACTCGAATGTCCCACAGAAGGAAACCTGGTGGTTTGGGGCAACCTCCAAACTCAGCGTGGAAAAACTTCCTTGGCCTCATGAGGCCCCCGCTTCATGAAGGTGCCATCATGGACACATACTCCAGCCTCAGCCAACGTCTGATCCTCAGCCTGACTTCAGATGCAGGAGATTTTGATTCAGCCTCTGCCTAGTGGGCCTGCTCTGCCCTTGGCTCCAATCCTCACTTTAGCTTGTGTTCCTAGACTTCCGTCCTCACACTCCTGGCCCACAAACCCTCCCTACTGGGAATTCTGGGGCCACAATGAAGCACTCCGCCTGCCTCCCAGGAGAAAAACTTTGTCTATGGTGCTGCCCAGAAACCCCAAATGAGGATCAAACTGCTTGGCCCTCGGCAACACCCCAATTGCATAGGCTACCTTAAACACTGATGCTCTGTCGCAAATAGCCTGAGCCCAGACCTTCCAACAGACACCGACACAGCTGGCTGCACACCCAGCACATTGGACCCGCCACTGCCTTAGGCCACCATCCATTCCCAACCTGGGTTTTCAGTCATCAGAACCTAGACCTTATCTCCAATCCCTGCACAGGGGGGAACCTGATGCACAAGTCAGAACCCCTCCTTCCCCATGGCAAGAAACCTTGCTGATGGCAGTGAGTCAAACCTTCAGTGTAGGAGAAAACGGCATGGCCCATGAGGCCACGCCCATGTGTGAGGGCCGCCTTGGGCACAAACACACATTGTGACCCTCAGCGTGAGTACCTTATTCAAGTAACGCCTCTCAGTGATTGGACCAAGAGCCCGCATATGTGGCTTGCCATGCCCATAGGCACGCAGGACTAACTAGATGGTGTGTATTCCAGTTGAGGGAACCCACTGCTGTGCTCTAGAGTCCCTCTCCTGGGGGGTCCCCTGTGGCAGAAAACAGTACTCTTCCCTTCCCACAGAATGAACCCAAACACTTGGGAGCTTGGACAATCCCCCGAGAGGAAGGCTCTTCCTCGGCCCCTGAAGCAACCCCTACCCTGAACGGCCACTGTGAACGCAACACTCAGAGACAAAAGCCTGAGCGACTGCCTCCCACTTGCCCTCCTTTGATATCCAGAGGATCTCCCCTCTCGGACTGGAGATCAGGCCTGCCATTACCTTGGCCCCTACCTGAGCCAAGTTTGCTTTTTCAGACATCTGTCCCCACAGCCCTGGCAAACACAGCCTCTAGGCTGGGTCCTTTGGAGCCATACCACAGGACCATGCCTGCTCTCTCCTGGGAAACTCTGTCCATTCCTTTGGCCACACACCTCCAGAATATCATAAACCTTAAGGCCCCCGAGGACATACCATTACCGGGAGCCTCCCTGCACACACAGGGGCCTTCAGACACAAGCTGAGCTGCTAGCTACATGAAGGCATGCACACAGATGTCAACAGAGATAGAAGGTTGAGCCGGACAGGCACTCAGGCCCTAATCTCAACTCTTGCTTTGTTTTCCAGGTGTCACTCCTCAGAGGCTTTGGTTCGAAGAACAGGATATGGGGCTTTCCTGAGGCACTGAACAGAACTTCTCTCGTTTCCACATGGGAAGCTTCCTTGTTGGAGCCGTGTCAAACACCTCAGGTTGGAGAATCCTGCAGAGTCCCTGAGCCACCTCCACATTCCAAGGTCTCCCAGGCCACCAAGCCACAGTAGGACTCATCTTCAGGAGAGTCCATTTCAACTCTCCCCTCTGGGTAGCTCACCCAGGAACCCGCAGATTGAGCCTGCCTTGTCCTGACTAAAGAGTGGGAATATGAGGTGGCGTTCCCAGGCATCCATGCTTAGACACCTGCTCTCGAGGCTTTCCGTATGGGGCCTCCTGGAACCATCCAATAGCGCTCGACTGTCGAACAGAAGGAAACCTTGAGGTTTGGAGTAGTTCACAAATCCCATCGTAGGCAAACCTTCCTGGCCTCATGAGGCCCCCACACCATTCAGGAAGAGGCCATGCTGGACAAAAACTCTAGCCTGACGCACGTCTCATAGTTGAAATGACCTCAGTGCAGGAGATCTCGATTCAGCCTCTCAGAGTGAACCTGCCGTGCCATCGGACCCAAACCTCACGCTAGCTTGTGTTTTCAGATTTCCTTCCTCACCCTCCTGGCAAACAAGCCCTCCGGACTTGGAACTCCAGAACCACAACCTAACCCAGGGTCTGCCCAAGGGAAGAAAAACGTTTCCCTGTGGGGCTCTCTTCAGAAAACCCAGATGAGGTGCAACCTGCTCGGGCCTCGACGGTAGCCGAACTGGATAGGCTGCTCTGGGCACTCATGCTCTGTCTGACACAGCCTGAAGTCAGACGTCCAGACAGACATGGAGACAGCTGGCCGCACACCCAGCACTTCGGACACGCCATGGTCTTATGCCGTCACATCTTCCTAACCTTGGTTTTCAGTTATCTGAACCTAGACATTATATCAATTCTCCACACAGCTGGGTATCACAAGCACAACACAGAACTCCTCCCTCCCCGTGGCTGTAAAGCTTGCTCTTGGCATGGAGTCACACCTTCAGGGTGGGAGAAACCTTCATAGTCCCTGATGCCTCGCCCAAACTTGAGTGCTGCTTGGGCACAAATTCACACTCTGACCCTCAGCATGAGCCCCATGTCAAAGAAAGGCCTGTCAGGGCCTGGGCCAAGAGCCCGCATATGGGGCTTTCCAAGCCACTATGCACCCAATCCTCAAGAGTGTTTGAGTTTTCCAGTCCCCCGCCCGTACCTGGGGCTCTGCTCTGGAATCCCTTTCTTGGAGAGACACATGAGCCAGACAACACGACTCCACCCTTCCCACAAAATGACCC